>NC_043958.1:24424597-24657097 GCF_902148855.1 Sphaeramia orbicularis | reverse complement strand
ACATCAAATTAGCAGCATTAAAAGTTTTTATTTCATAGTTTTCACACAGTATATCAGTAAATACATGTTTCTTTACTTTAAAAATTTAATGCACATTTTTGCAACTCCATGAAAAATAGCTTCATTAAAAAAAAAGAAAAGAAAAAATAGTTTCAATTCAATTCACACACAAAAAAGTAAAAAGTATTGTGCAAAAATCCCAACTGAAAAAAGAGCCCAAAAATTAAAAATATCCATAACTTTTTATTTGTAGTGTATGTTAAAATGTGAGAAAACATCAAATTAGCAGCATTAAAAGTTTTTATTTCATAGTTTTCACACAGTATATCAGTAAATACATGTTTCTTTACGTTGAAAATTTAATGCACATTTTTGCAACTCCATGAAAAATAGCTTCATTAAAAAAAAAAAAAGTTTCAATTCAATTCACACACAAAAAAAGTAAAAAGCATTGTGCAAAAATCCCAACTAAAAAAAAAAAAAAAAAAAAAAAAAATTGCCCAAAAATTAAAAATATTCATAACTTTTTATTTGTAGTGTATGTTAAAATGTGAGAAAACATCAAATTAGCAGCATTAGATGTTTTTATTTCATAGTTTTCACACAGTATATCAGTAAATACATGTTTCTTTACTTTAAAAAGTCAATGCACATTTTTGCAACTCCTTTTTGCAACTTTGCAAAATAGTTTCAATTCAATTCACACACACACAAAAAAAATAAAAAGCATTGTGCAAGAATCTCAACTGAAAAAAAAAAACATTGCCCAAAAATTAAAAATATTCATAACTTTTTATTTGTAGTGTATGTTAAAATGTGAGAAAACATCAAATTAGCAGCATTAGATGTTTTTATTTCATAGTTTTCACACAGTATATCAGTAAATACATGTTTCTTTACGTTGAAAATTTAATGCACATTTTTGCAACTCCATGAAAAATAGCTTCATTAAAAAAAAAAAAAGTTTCAATTCAATTCACACACAAAAAAAGTAAAAAGCATTGTGCAAAAATCCCAACTAAAAAAAAAAAAAAAAAAAAAAAAAAAAAAATTGCCCAAAAATTAAAAATATTCATAACTTTTTATTTGTAGTGTATGTTAAAATGTGAGAAAACATCAAATTAGCAGCATTAGATGTTTTTATTTCATAGTTTTCACACAGTATATCAGTAAATACATGTTTCTTTACGTTGAAAATTTAATGCACATTTTTGCAACTCCATGAAAAATAGCTTCATTAAAAAAAAAAAAGTTTCAATTCAATTCACACACAAAAAAAGTAAAAAGCATTGTGCAAAAATCCCAACTAAAAAAAAAAAAAAAAAAAAAAAAAAAAAATTGCCCAAAAATTAAAAATATTCATAACTTTTTATTTGTAGTGTATGTTAAAATGTGAGAAAACATCAAATTAGCAGCATTTAATGTTTTTATTTTATAGTTTTCACACAGTATATCAGTAAATACATGTTTCTTTATGTTAAAAATTTAATACACATTTTTGCAACTCCATGAAAAATAGCTTCATTAAAAAAAAGAAAAGAAAAAATAGTTTCAATTCAATTCACACACAAAAAAGTAAAAAGTATTGTGCAAAAATCCCAACTAAAAAAAAAAAATTGCCCAAAAATTAAAAATATCCATAACTTTTTATTTGTAGTTTATGTTAAAATGTGAGAAAACATCAAATTAGCAGCATTAGATGTTTTTATTTCATAGTTTTCACACAGTATATCAGTAAATACATGTTTCTTTACTTTAAAAATTTAATGCACATTTTTGCAACTCCATGAAAAATAGCTTCATTAAAAAAAAAGAAAAGAAAAAATAGTTTCAATTCAATTCACACACAAAAAAAGTAAAAAGTATTGTGCAAAAATCCCAACTGAAAAAAAAGCCCAAAAATTAAAAATATCTATAATTTTATTTTTGTAGTTTATGTTAAAATGTGAGAAAACATCAAATTTGCAGCATTAGATGTTTAATTTCATAGTTTTCACGCAGTATATCAGTAAATGCATGTTTCTTTGCTTCAAAAATTAAACACATGGTGTCCAGCTTGGTGGACATTTTTGCAACTCCATGAACAATAGCGTCATTCAAAAAAAAAAAAAAAAAAAAAAATCACATTGCTTTTTTAGTGTCCAAAGAGGAATAAAGAAAAAAATCTTGATTAATGTTCTCATAATTCATGCATGAAAGGGTTAAATTCATTCATTACACTGGGTACGTTTACATGATGTTTTTTAAATCCGATTTATTTTTCCAGAAGAAATGAATTCGGAACTGAAGTATTTTTTCTTCTGTTTACATGGAAATGTTAAACCCGAATAAAGGTTTACATGAGAAACGTTTATTTGGTTCTCGCGGCCCTTCTGTTAGCTTAGCTTAGCATAGTCACTGCATTCCCATGGTCACATGTAGCCAGTTTTTTGAAGGTGATTTGTTGTCTTTTGTAAGCGATTTTCTGAAATCCGATTCTCCCTAATTATTTCTTGAGATCTGCGACTTACTGCATTGACCCTCAAATTGCGCGAATATAACCTGCAAATAAAAATTTGCCTCATAGAAAAATGACAGAGTCGCTAAAACTTGTTCTTTGATGAAAAGTTTTTTTGCTGGCAAGAGGTGGTTTTTCGGGCGTAGCGAAATTGATATATTACGCAAAACTGCACTCGAAAGACCTTTTTCTGCAACAAGACAAAAAAAAAAAAGATGTTGACGGATGTTACAACAAGCGAAGAAGAACAGTTTTAATAGAAACATGGCGCGGTATTCACCAAGGAACTGAATCATTTTTTAAAATTTCGTACGACATAGAGGGCTAATATATAACAATAATGGCGATATCTGTAAATCAATGTAATATTTATGTTAGCTGCCATGTTTATAGAATGACTCCTCGTGTCATCTCGCGATAATAAACAAATCATCGCATTTGTGATTCAATGGAAAAATTAGCATTACGCACTTCTGTTTTTCTGACATTTAGTAAATATTGGTAAAGTTTTGCACAGATGTCCAACGGAAAAGCCACTAGTGACACATTCAATCTCCTCATTGCTCCACGTCTGTCCACGGCTCATGGCTCTAGCTACCCATGTGGCTCGGCTACTTCCAGTTTGGTTGATTACCCACAATGCCATGCGGTTACGGTGGCTCATCAAGCACAAAAAGATACATGGTTCCTTGGTTTGTTTCAGCTCACACCAGAAGAGAACCGGCCCAGAGTCTGTTTGGAAGTTGATTGCTTGTTTGGTTGGAATCAGAGTTTGCGTGTTTGTATTCGCACCTAAAAAAAAGTTCGGAGTTTCCGGGGAAATGAAGTCTAGTCCATTTTATAACAAAGTAGGTTTGAATACACCCTTACATACATATGTACATTCAGGTTTAGTCCACTTGCTGAACCTGTACAGCACAGGTGTCAAACATGCGGCCCGGGGGCCAAATCTGGCCCGCCAAAGGGTTCAATCCGGCCCCTGGGATGTACAGGGGTTGGACAAAATAATGGAAACACCTTCACCTCAAGATGATAATGCCCCAATCCATACAGCTAGAACTGTTAAAGAATGGCATGAGGAACATTCTAATGAAGTTGAGCATCTCGTATGGCCGGCACAGTCCCCAGACCTCAACATTATTGAGCATTTATGGTCAGTTTTAGAGATTCAAGTAAGACGTCGATTTCCACCGCCATCGTCTCTAAAAGAGTTGGAGTGTATTAAAACTGAAGAATGGCTTAAAGGTCCCGTATTATGCTATTTTTCAGTCATTGTCATATAGGTCTCAGAAGCCCAAAAACATAGTATTTAAGTTTGTTCGCCCCAAAATCATCCTTTGTTCGGAGTTTCAGCGGTCGAAAAAGTCCCTCTCACTGCCCTCCTCAGAACAGGCTGTTTCTGGGCCTGCTTCCGGGTATGCAAATGAACGCATCTGTCCACGCCCACTCCCCCTCCCCTCTCTGGGAGAGGACGCGGCTTACGCTAGCGGTACTATGCGCTAATGTTGACTGTGAAGCCATCATACACATGTCTCAGACAGAACGTCTTTCCAAACACTTTCTTTGCCTTGAGCCGTGATTGAGCCCCGACGGAAAACGGCGGTGTTGTGTCGAGTTCGTGGACCTGACACGGAAAGACGCCTGCCGCCACTAATGCAGGCAGCTACTAACAAGCTTGATGCTAACTCTACTGATGCCAACCACAAAAGGCCCGTGTTCAAAGTAGTTCTGTTGAATGTCTCTTCATATTATCAGCTCTTGCATGTTAACGGGGACGCAAACGTTAGCAGCAGTAACCGAGCTATGTTAGCTGCCATGCTAACGTTAGAAGTACACATCAACAACCACCAGCTTATCCGTAATGTAGGGTTATGCAGTAAAGATACAAAAAAATGATAAGAACTTACATCTCCCACACTTGTACTTGGGTCACGAAGCGTTGGTACTGCGTCCTTCTGGATTCGGAGTCTTTGTGCTAAGCCAGAGCTGTATGGGCCCATGTTTGAAAAACACTCGTCCGTGAAATGCCGGGGACACACATACAAGCGTTTGGGAATGTTGTTTGGTCCATGACCATCAAAGATAGAATCCAGACACTTTTTACGGAGAGGCTCGGAAGTGGGGAGCAAAAATAAACTTTCGTGTTGGTGTGTGCAGCCAACAACACCACAACTTGCGTGTCTTGCCTTCGCCATGTTTGTTGTCCAAGAGGTACTTTGCCAGGGCGGGGCTCGCTTTGCCAGGGTGGGGGCACAGTCAGGGGGAGGAGTTAAATCCACTTATGTCGTCATAAGCGGACCCAACTCAAACTCGGCCGTTTGAGCATTTTGACAAACTGTGGTGTAGCAAGGCAGGGAGGAAACAGACAGTTTTCAAATTCGAACCTCATAATGAGGCTACTGCAACACACACTACTATAAGAAAACTGTCACAAAGTCAGATTTGCATAATACGGGACCTTTAAAATTCCTTTGGAAACAATTCGCAAGTTGTATGAATCAATACCTCGGAGAATTGAGGCTGTAATTGCCGCAAAAGGCGGACCTACACCATATTAAATTATATTTGGTTGATGTTTTAAGGTGTTTCCATTATTTTGTCCAACCCCTGTATTTGTGAGATACAGAAATTACACTGAAGATATGGAGGATGTTAAAATCATTTCAGTCTAAAGTGGGTCAGACCAGTAAAATACTATCATAATAAACTATAAATAATGAAAACTGTAAATTTGTCTCATTGTTTTAGTGTAAATAAATTAAATTGGACACAGATGTTTACATTTACAGACTAGCCTTTTACAAAAAAATTGAATATCTGAAATTTCTCAAGAGAACTATGTGGAATTTTAATAATATTCTGCCTGTTTTGTGTATTTGTAGATCCACTGTGATCTCTAAGTTGTGATTCACGTGTTTAAATGATAAAGTAAGGCGTAGTATTGTTAACAATGCGCTTATTTTACTAAAGAATTTTCAGGTTGTTCAGATTTGTTCATGTTATGTTCAAGTACAATTCGTAGATGTAAACATTTTAATTACAGAATTTAGTTTTTTCACTCAAAAGTTCTTATCCTATTACTTATATATTTTACTGGTCTGGCCCACTTTAGATCGTATTAGGCTGAATGTGGCCCCTGAACTAAAATGAGTTTGACACCCCAGCTGTACAGTATGACTTTGATTAAATATAGACAACTAATGATTATTAAATTGAAGGTAATTAATAGAAAACTGTTGTAACCCTTTAACCCCTGACGTGTCTGTGGTGAGCGTTCTGAATGCATGATTTATTTTAACCCTTTCATGCATGAATTATGAGAACCTTAATCAAATTTTTTTCCTGAGTGTTTTTATTCCTCTTTAGGCATGAAAAAAAAAACAATTCAATTGAAAATTTTCTTCTGAAAAATAAATAATAAATAAATAAATAAATAAAATAAAAATATATATATATATAAAAAAAAAACAAAAACATAAAAAAAATAATAATGAAAAAAAAAAATCTTATGAGCGTATTTTTCATGAAGTTGCAAAAATATCCACTCAGCTGGACACCGCATGTTTAATTTTTGACGCACAGAAACATGTATTTACTGATAAATTGTGTGAAAACTATGGGGAGGGCTTGTGATTCTGGGGGTTTATGCTCAGGAGAGATCTACATAATGTTACCAATTCATGTCAGAAAAGATATGGAGTGTCTTAAAACTTTAATAAAGATATGTGTAAAAAAAAAAAAAAAAAAAAACTAAACTAAAAAGAAAAGAAAAGAACAACAAAATCCATGAATATACAAGATAACAGCTGTAGAATAGCTGTCCACTGGAGTGACCAGTATGCATGAAAGGGTTAAATATTCATTCATTCATTCATTCATTCATTATCTGAACCCACTTCACCCTCACTAGGGTCATGGGGGTCGCTTGGAGACTATCCCGGCCACTTAAGGGTGAAGGCGGGGTACACCCTGGACTTTTCACCAGTTAAATATTCATGACAATTCAAAGTTTGCTCAATAGGAAATATTTCAAAATGTGTTAATAGAAAAAAACCTTGTGCTTTCCATAGACATCTGAGCATGCTCAGTGTACCCCCCGCCTCCTGTGTAATGGGGGGGGTTAGACTGGTCAGTGAGACCACTGTGTCACTGTTGTTTGCAGTGTTGTGATGCTCTTCCTGTATTTTTATTTTTTTTTACTGTGTTTTTACCAAAATTAGTCCATGTAACTGTTTTTTGGAGTTCAACCAGGTGCCAAAAAGCAGCTGGACTGATATAGAAAAAAAAAAAAAAAAAAAAAAAAGAGCCTCAAAACAAAAACTTTTGGGCCAAAGTTCAAATACTTGTTGTTCAGTGTGTTCCAGTTCACAGCTCATGTTAAACATTCTAACTTATGGATGTACATTCTGAGGGTCTTATTTAGTAAAAACCTGTCAAACTTCAATTCCTTTCTTTCTCCTTCTGTTCTTCCACCCTGTTTTGACCCTAAAACACACAGTAAAGCAAAACCACTGAAGAAAAGGAACACAAGCGCATACTCACAGCAGCTTTTAAACAAACACAACCTGTTTCACTGAAATAGTGTCCCAGGGGTTAAAGGGTTAAACTGTGGATTTAACCCTTTCATGCATTAATTAAGAGAAGATTCATCAAGATTTTTTTTTTTCTGTATTCCTCTTTGGGCATTAAAAAAAAAACAATGCGATTACTGTAAATTCCTTTTTTCCCACGCTTTAAACACTGCGGCTTATACTCCGACGCGGCTCATACGACGATTTTCCCTTATTGCTGCCACACCCCAGGGAAGAATCTGTCTGTTGTTAGCAGGTATGCAGGAATGGATAATGTTAAAACTTAACCTTTATAAAGTTAATATGAACACACACTAAGGGGAACTTTTAAGGCAGTGGTTCTTAACCTGGGTTCGATCGAACCCTAGGGGTTCGGTGAGTCAGTCTCAGGGGTTCGGCGGAGGTCAAGACACACACTCGACTCATTAGTCGGGTGTGTGTGTCGGGCTAGGTCCGTGTATGTAAACAAACGGCTTCGGAGACTCTTTCTCTGATTGACATCCAATATACGCGGTGTATTGTTGTTGCTTATAGCGCTACAACACATCCGGAAGTGTTTATAATCTCTTCCACTTGACGATGTGACGATGAATTATTTGAGTATTTTCCACATCGTTGTTATGACTTTTGCTACTTCCTGTTAACCACGGAGGCAGCCATGTGTAGCGTTTGTTTACATTTTTCGGTCAGTTACAATCATGTGATGACCGACGCACCGTTGCGGATGGAGAAATCGTATTACGCTAAAGCTGAGCTAGTGCTGTAATAAAACAACGATCACAAAAATACTGAAGGAGTATAACGAGAACTTTTTTTTTGATACACTACATGCAATTATGTTTTTTGGTAGTATTAAAAAAGGTCATGCCTTTGTGAAAAGGTATGGAATTTGTTGTGAGTTCATGCACTGTATTGGTTTTGTTCTTTGAACACAGTGATGTTAATGCACGGTTCATTTTGTGCACCAGTAAAACATATACCTGTGTCTTGAATTTGAAAAAAATCATATTTTATTTTTTAATAAAGAAGGATTCGGTGAATGCACATATAAAACTGGTGGGGTTCAGAACCTCCAACAAGGTTAAGAACCACTGTTTTAAGGAAAAATAGTAAACCTTCAAATGTTAATATTGTTTCACAAATATACAAAACAAAACTCTGAATGAAAACACCCAACAAAGCTCTCCAGAGACCGTCCTAAATTTAAAGCATCTCAGAATTAATGCGCACGTCGTGCGTAATGTTAAATGAAAATGATATTACAACAGACGTAATAACTTGTTTTTAATCTTTATATTTTAAAAATAAATTAAAAGTCCTACTCTAACGAAAAACAAAAATTTGTTCACTTTCAAGTGTCTTTCAAGTCATTTTAAGTCCGTGAATCCACAGCCGGCGCAAAAGCAAGTCAATCCTGTATCGGCACAGATCCAAAGGAAACCCCGATAAGTCCACCGACAAAAAAAAAAAAAAGAAAGAGAAAATGTGCTTTTATTACTATCCTTTTATTGCCTCGTTTTTTGTCTTTTGTTTTTTAATCATCATATTAACAACAAATCAGCCTGTAGATATGACACAAGCTCACACATATCATACCCATTTACATACAGGGAAGAATTTCATTTGAACTCAAAGAAAACCTTTATCCAATTACCGTCCAGTTTTGACGCAATGAAAAAAAAGGTTCCACTCGGTCCCACAGACTCCCATAGAAGCCAGGCTTCAACGGGGAAATGCACTGACCATAGATCGTATGAGGAAACAGCGCAACGGGAATGTATGAGAAGTGAACAACATGGAGTCTGATGATCTGTGATAAAGCTGATTCTGAACGAACTCGTCTGTGAGATGAACGTGTTTTAACACATGTGTAGTCAATGAAATGTCAACACAACCAAACATATTTAACCATTTAATTTTCGTAATGATAGGGGAAGCCGGGCTTCTCTTGCAGTCTATGAGAAATCGCCACTGGTGGACACCCGCGGATTATAAACCGGCGCGGCTTATATGTGTACAAAATTGATTTTCTTTCTAAAATTAGGGTCTGCGGCTTATATTCAGGTGTGGTCTATAGTCCGGAATTTACGGTTATTTATTTATTTATTTTTTTTATGAACCTATTTTTCATGGAGTTGCCAAAACGTCCACTCAACTGGACACCATGTGTTTAATTTTTGAAGCAAAGAAACATGTATTTATTGATATACTGTGTGAAAACTATGGAATAAAAACATTAAATGCTGCAAATTTGATGTTTTCTCACATTTTAACATACACTACAAACAAAAAGTTATGTGTGTGAACTGAATTGAAACACATTTTTTTAATGACCATACATAGTTTTATTTACAAATGGCAAAAATGACAAAAAAAAAAAAAAAAAAAAAAAAAAAAAAAAAAGAAAAGAAAAGAAAATAAATATTCTTAACTTTTTGTTTGTAGTGTACCCAATACTAGTCATTGCTCACTTTATGGACATAATATGCCAAAAAAAGAAAAAAAAAAATTGTGTTGTTAACCCTTTCATGCATGAATTATGATTATTTTATTCCTCTTTAGGCATGAAAAAAAAAAAAAAATGCAATTGACAGCTTTTTATGAACTTATTTTTCAAGTTGCCAAAATGTCCACTCAACTGGACACCATGTGTTTCATTTTTGAAGCAAATAAACATGTATTTACTGATATACTGTGTGGAAACTATGGAATAAAAACATTAAATGCTGCAAATTTGATGTTTTCTCACATTTTAACATACACTAAAAACAAAAATTTATGTGTGTGAACTGAATTGAAACACATTTTTTTTTAATGACCAGACATAGTTTTATTTACAAATGGCAAAAATGACAAAAAAAACAAAAAAAAAAAAAAAGAAAAGAAAAGAAATATTCTTAACTTTTTGTTTGTAGTGTACCCAATACTAGTCATTGCTCACTTTATGGACATAATATGCCAAAAAAAGAAAAAAAAAACAAAAAAAAAACTTGTGTTGTTAACCCCTTCATGCATGAATTATGAGAACCTTAATCAAGATTTTTTTTTTTCTGTATTCCTCTTTGGGCATTAAACAAACAATGTGATTATTATTATTATTATTATTATTATTATTATTATTATTATTATTATTATTTTTATTTATTATTATTATTATTATTATTATTACTATTATTATTATTATTATTATTATTATTATTATTATTATTATTATTATTATTATTATTATTATTTATTTATTTATTTATTTATTTTATGAACCTATTTTTCATGGAGTTGCCAAAACGTCCACTCAACTGGACACCATGTGTTTAATTTTTGAAGCAAATAAACATGTATTTATTGATATACTGTGTGGAAACTGTGGAATAAAAACATTAAATGCTGCAAATTTGACGTTTTCTCACATTTTAACATACACTACAAACAAAAAGTTATGTGTGTGAACTGAATTGAAACACATTTTTTTAATGACCAGACATAGTTTTATTTACAAATGGCAAAAATGACAAAAAAAAAATCACAAAAAAAAAAAAAAAAAAAAAAAAAAATCCTTAACTTTTTGTTTGTAGTGTACTCTAATACTAGTCATCGCTCACTTCATGGACATAATATGCCAAAACAAAAAAAAAAAAAAAAAAAAACTTGTGTTGTTAATTACAGTCTAATAACAATAACAAGGAATTGCTTTACACTCGAACTTGTTAGATCAGGTTTATCAAGAACAGCAAAGTTACAGTAAATTTTTCAGTGTCCAATGTGTTGGCTGATATAGAACTAAAACAATAAGAATAGTCTTTATTGTCATTGTAACATGAAACATGTACAACGGAATTAAAAAAAGACTATTCGGTAACACTTTACTTGAAGGTCTAGTTTATAATGCATTAAGCGCACATTCCTAAGACATTATAAAAGTCATTACAACAGTTTATGATCATGTACAACAACTTATACGGAGGTTAATAAAGTATTATAAGTGTCGGCATAATGTATTATAAATTCAGCTTTCATAATGTTTTATACCTCCATACCAAAGCAGTGTGAAGGAATTTATTTGTTTTAGGTGGGGAACTTTTGTTAGGTTTCGTCACTGGTCTCTATACCCATCTATTTTAGGGATTTCATATTTATTAAAAAAAAAAAAAAAAGTATGTTTGAATTAACAAAGATTCAGAGCTGCCACGTTATTTTTTTTATTTATGTACAAAGCAACATGTAACACTTCTATTTACTGTCTCTGTTCTTTTAATGTTTTGTTTTTGCAAAATGAAGACTTATTAAGAACACTTTAATGTCTAATTTTTGACTTACACTTGACTTAGAGCCAGCAGATACTACTCATACGTCATCATACTTGTGTTATATCAAACAACTGATAATGTGTTCTGTAACCCAGGACTTGAGATTCTTCCTACAAACACTTGTCACTTTGGTATGGAGGTACAGCCTACTCTCGTTATACCGCCAACTTCCGTTCACGGCCAAATTGGCGGTATAGCGAAAATGGCGTTACAACGGGTTGCGTCCATAATGTGCATGTCTTTACTATATGATGTCTATGCTGCCTCCGTTAACCCGTTCTAATTGCGTTTCTAAATAAATCTTGATTCTGTTATGTTGTAAGGGATCATTTAAAGTGGGGAAACATTTTAAGCATTATTATACCGTGTCGGGAAATGACACCCCATCATCTTGAGGCTTTGGCTTAATCCCACGTCCTCTTCCCGACATCCAGTGTTCTGCGATAAATGAACGGTGGCCGTTCCGTAGACCTACTCGTAGCTTGTCGCGATCAGCGTCTGGCGCGTTTGTTTCAATGCATTGTTAAAATTTATGTGTACTCGATGGCAATCACGCCGGCGGTATAACGGTCGGGAAATCAATGGTATAAGTGTTGTTTGTGCATGGAACTGGGCTGGCGGATGGAGATAGGCGGAAATGGCGGTAGCTAATGGAATAATGCATTGGGGATTTTTGTGCAATGGTTTTGGTCGGCGGTGAGTGAAAATGGCGGTATAACGGCGGGCGGTTTAACGAGAGTAGACTGTATAAAACATTATGAAAGCTGAATTTATAATACATTATGCCTACACTTATAATACTTTATTAACCTTGGTATAAGTTGTTTTACATGATCATAAACTGTTGTAATGACTTTTATAATGTATTATAATGTCTTATGAATGTGCGCTTAATGCATTATAAACTAGACCTTCAAGTCAAAAGTGTTACCGACTATTCTAAAACAATACAATCCATGAATATACAAGAGAACAGCTGTAAAATAACAGCCCACTGGAGTGACCACTGTGCATGAAAGGGTTCATATAAATTTGTGCTCTACAGAATTTTTGCGCGTTAGAAGGTCCAAACTTAATACAAACAGCTGCTCCTTCAGATAAACGTCTTCGTATTCACCTGTTCCAATGCTTTATGTTTAAGCTATGGACTCACATTGACTTTCAATATAGAAACATATGCTGATTTTCCTGCTCTGTTCCCGTGGGGGTCAGCAAGTACAAGTTAAAAGCAACTTGAAACTGTGAAAAATTGCAAACATTACGAAAAAATCGAGACGGTTTGCATCAGCTTCTAAAGCACAGAGGGTAAAAAGAAAGTACAGGCGGTTTAATATCTTGTGGAATCAGCAAACGGTTGCCGTAGCAACCTTCATTTAATTGAATTAAGATAATGTGATTGCATCTCTGCCTTCGACACACTTTTTTTCCTTTTTTTTTTTGCAGATTCATTCTACTCGTTACTACCGAGATCTAACATTGTATCTGAGCAGTTTGATGGCAAATGACGTTAACCCTTTCATGCACAGTGGTCACTCCAGTGGACAGTTACTCTACAGCTGTTCTCTTTACATTCATGGGTTTGGTTGTTTTAGTTCTTTTTTTTTTTTTTAATGTAATTGAAGACTTTTTTTTTGGCTTAATTCAAGATTTTTTGCTAAATTTGATTTTTTTTTTTTCTTTTTTTTTTGCTTAATTGAAGATTTTGTTTTTTGCTTAATTGAAGATTTTATTTTATTTTTTTTTGCTTAATTCAAGATTTTTTCCTTAATTCAAGCAAAGTTTTTTTTTTTTTTTTTTTTTTTTTTACTTTAACCCTTTCATGTCACTACAGTGGACAGTTACTCTACAGTTTTACTCTTGTATATTCATGGGTTTTGTTGTTTTAGTTCCATATCAACCAACACAGTGGACACTTATGCATCATCTCATAAACTGCAATTCATACCATTATTGTAACTTTACTGTTCTTGATTGGTTCTTGAGTGGAAATCAATTGTTAATATTTATTTTTTGCATATTATCTCCGTGAAGTGAGTAATAACTAGTATTAGAATATGTTAAAATGTGAGAAAACATCAGATTAGCTGCATTAAACATGGTTTAATTTCACTGTTTTCATATCACTGTGTGATATTGGGTTTTAAATACATGTTTCTTTGCTTCAAGAATAAAATTCATGGTGTAGCTGAGTGGACATTTTTGTAACTCCATGAAAAACAGGTTGATGTAAAAGTCAATGTGAGTCCATAGCTTGAACATAAAGCACTCGAACAGGTGAATACAAAGACGTTTATCTGAAGGAGTAGCTGTTTGTATTAAGTTTTGACCTTGTCGCACGCAAAAATTCTGTAGAGCACAAATTTATATTAACCCTTTCATGCACAGTGGTCACTCCAGTGGACTGTTATTTACCTCCGCCAAGGAGGTTATGTTTTTGCCAGGGTTTGTTTGTTTGTTTGTTTGTTTGTTTGTTTGTCTGTCCGTTAGTGTGCAACATAACTCAAAAAGTTATGGACAGATTTGGATGAAATTTTCAGGGTTTGTTGGAAATGGGATAAGGAAGAAATGATTAAATTTTGGTGGTGATCGGGGGTGGGGGGGCCCACAGGGGGGGGCGGGCACTGATCAGCCTTGGCGGAGGTCTGCGCTCTCCGAGTGCTTCTAGTTTTTTCTTTAACAAAATGTTTTTTTTTTTTTTTGTATGTTATCTCCATGAAGTGAGTAATAACTAGTATTATGTATGCGTATGTTTAAATATGAGAAAACATCAGATTAGCAGCATTAAAAGTGTTTTTATTTCATAGTTTTCACACAGTATATCAGTAAATACATGTTTCTTTGCTTCAGAAATCAAACACATGGTGTCCAGTTGAGTGGACATTTTTGTAACTCCATTAAAAACAGGTTGATTTAAAAAAAAAAAAAAAAAAAAAAAAAAAATCAGTCAATCACATTGTTTTTTTCATGCTTAAAGAGGAATAAAAACACTCAGGAAAAAAAAAATCTTGATTAAGGTTCTAATAATTCATGCATGAAAGGGTTAACTCAAGTTTTTTTTTTTTTTTTGGTATAATATGTTCATGAAGTGAGCGATGACTAGTATTAGGGTACACTACAAACAAACAGTTAAGAAACTTTCTTTTCTTTTCTTTTTTTTTTTTTTTTGTCATTTTTGCCGTTTGTAAATAAAATTATGTCCTGTCATTAAAAAAATGTGTTTCAATTCAGTTCACACACACATAACTTTTTGTTTGTATTGTATGTTAAAATGTGAGAAAACATCAAATTTGCAGCATTTAATGTTTTTATTTCATAGTTTTCACACAGTATATCAGTAAACACATGTTTCTTTGCTTCAAAAATTAAACACATGGTGTCCAGTTGAGTGGACATTTTGGCAACTGTAAAAATAGGTTCATAAAAAGCTGTCAATTGCATTTTTTTTTTTTTTTTTCATGCCTAAAGAGGAATAAAATAATCATAATTCATGCATGAAAGGGTTAACAACACAAGTTTTGTTTTTTTGTTTTTGTGGCATAATATGTCCATGAAGTGAGCGATGACTAGTATTAGGGTACACTACAAACAAACAGTTAACAATATTTCTTTTCTGTTTTTTTTTTTTTTTTGCTCTTTTTTTTGTCATTTTTTGTCATTTTTGCCATTTGTAAATAAAACTATGTCTGGTCATTAAAAAAATGCGTTTCAATTCAGTTCACACACATAACTTTTTGTTTTTAGTGTATGTTAAAATGTGAGAAAACATCAAATTTGCAGCATTTAATGTTTTTATTTCATAGTTTTCACACAGTATATCAGTAAATACATGTTTCTTTGCTTCAGAAATTAAACACATGGTGTCCAGTTGAGTGGACATTTTTGTAACTCCATTAAAAACAGGTTGATTAAAAAAAAAAAAAAAAAAAAAATCAGTCAATCACATTGGTTTTTTTCATGCTTAAAGAGGAATAAAAACACTCAGGAAAAAAAAAATCTTGATTAAGGTTCTAATAATTCATGCATGAAAGGGTTAACTCAAGTTTTTTTTTTTTTTTTTTTTTGGTATAATATGTTCATGAAGTGAGCGATGACTAGTATTAGGGTACACTACAAACAAACAGTTAAGAAACTTTCTTTTCTTTTCTTTTTTTTTTTTTTTGTCATTTTTGCCGTTTGTAAATAAAATTATGTCCTGTCATTAAAAAAATGTGTTTCAATTCAGTTCACACACACATAACTTTTTGTTTGTATTGTATGTTAAAATGTGAGAAAACATCAAATTTGCAGCATTTAATGTTTTTATTTCATATTTTTCACACAGTATATCAGTAAACACATGTTTCTTTGCTTCAAAAATTAAACACATGGTGTCCAGTTGAGTGGACATTTTGGCAACTGTAAAAATAGGTTCATAAAAAGCTGTCAATTGCATTTTTTTTTTTTTTTTCATGCCTAAAGAGGAATAAAATAATCATAATTCATGCATGAAAGGGTTAACAACACAAGTTTTGTTTTTTTGTTTTTGTGGCATAATATGTCCATGAAGTGAGCGATGACTAGTATTAGGGTACACTACAAACAAACAGTTAACAATATTTCTTTTCTGTTTTTTTTTTTTTTTTTGCTCTTTTTTTTGTCATTTTTTGTCATTTTTGCCATTTGTAAATAAAACTATGTCTGGTCATTAAAAAAATGCGTTTCAATTCAGTTCACACACATAACTTTTTGTTTGTATTGTATGTTAAAATGTGAGAAAACATCAAATTTGCAGCATTTAATGTTTTTATTTCATATTTTTCACACAGTATATCAGTAAATACATGTTTCTTTGCTTCAAAAATCAAACACATGGTGTCCAGTTGAGTGGACATTTTTGTAACTCCATTAAAAACAGGTTGATTTAAAAAAAAAAAAAAAAAAAAAAATCAATCAATCACATTGTTTTTTTTCATGCTTATAGAGGAATAAAAACACTCAGGAAAAAAAAATAAAAAAAAATTTGATTAAGGTTCTAATAATTCATGCATTTTTTTGCAAATGAAATCCTGGGAAGGTGTGACAGACGAGCCGAGACGCTGGATATCGTCTCCTGCTTCTTCTGTCATCTGTTCTGGATCAAACATAAGAGAGAGGGAGGAGGTGGTGGTAGTAGTGGGTGGGTGGGGGGGTGGGTGGGGGGTGCAAGAAGCTCAATGTTCCACGTAATGGAAGCATGAGTTTTTCCCAACCGCTGGACAAAGCACTTGGAGCGCTGGTTTCCTCAGTCCACTTCACGCTTGCCTGAGCCTGAACACATGACAAGTAAAACCCGAAGGCGCTGGTGGGGGTGGGGGTGGGGGTGGGTAGGTGGGGGGGGGGGGGGGGGGGGAGGAGGAGGAGGAGGTGGAGATGCAAGAAAAGATCCTAAGTGTTTTGATTTGCCTGTGCGTTTGGTGTGTGGATGCATGGATCTGTGTCCTCTCTCTCACCTTTGCTTTTCATCTAACTCACTCACCCTCTCTCTCTCTTTTTCGTCTCTCTCTCTCTCTCTCTCTCTCTCTCTCTCTCCAAGGTTACTCACTATTGTTTTCTCCGACTGGAATCATTGCACGCCTCTCTTCTTTTCTGTCGGAGGACCATGTGAGCCTCTTGAATGTAAGTGCCTCTTTTTGTTGCCTAATTCACTTTCATTGGGACCATTCCTTTGGAGGCAATAGGTTTCTTTTCTTTTTTTTTTTTTTTCTTTTTTCCGTCCTCTCTCTGCTCCTAGTAGCACGTGCACAATGAGATGTCATCCAGTCGTGGGTGGGTGGGGGGTGTTCCAGGGGTTAGACTGCTCCATGTGGTCTAAGCGTGGGAGTTGAATGCACGTGTGTGTGCTGCTGTCGTTGTCTCACTGCAGCTTTTGTCGTTGCTTGTAAATGGAAATCGTTGCATGTGACACCGGATGATTGTTATAAGTCTGTCGCAACTTGAAGACTTATTGAGTTTGTTAATAACCAAATTTGCATCATGTAGAGACGTATACTACAGTAGTGCGTACAAAAAATGAAACTAGTATAGTGTATTATTGTGTACTTTGAGTGTACTTTGCTGTACTTTATAAAAAATTTTTTGTCTTTTTTTGTTTTGTTTTGGTTTTTTTTGGCTCAACTGAAGATTTTTTCTTTTACTTAATTGAAGGTTTTTTTTTTTGCTTAATTCGAGATTTTTTTTTTTACTTAATTGAGGATTTTTGTTTGTTTGGCTTAATTCAAGATTTTTTGCTAAATTTGAGATTTTTTTGGCTAAATTGAAGATTTTTTTTTTCCTTAATTGAAGATTTTTTTTTGGCTTAATTGAAGATTTTTTCCTTAATTCAAGCAAATTTTTTTTGTTGTTGTTTTTTGCTTATTTCAATTCAACACTGTGGAATTTTTGCACTTGGCAAAAACATCCCAGGGGCCGAACTGGACCCATTGTTGGGCCACATTTGGCCCCCGAGCCGCATGTTTGACACCCCTGGTATAGCGTATAACTGTGTACTTTGAGTGTACTTTGTTGTACTTTATTAAAAAAAAAAAAGTCTTTGTTTTAGTGTAAAATAAATACATAAATAAATAATGAAAATACTTACTTTTATAAACTATCCATAAAAAAAAAAAAAAAACTGAAAAAAAAAAAAAAAAAAACTGAAAAAAACTGAAATTTAAATGAAAAAGCATAAAAAAAATTTAGTGCAATTTTAACAATATTATTCCTCAACTTATCATTTGTCCATGTGCATTATGGGTCAGATCTACAAAGACACCAAACACTGAGGAACAGGCAGAAAAAATGTTATAATTGTGCTTAATTTTCTTTAGACATTTCAGGTTGTTCATATTTGTTCATTATTCACATTTTATTGTTACAGGAGAGTTTGTAAATGTAAATATTTTCATAATTTAATGTTATTTTTGCACTAAAAAAAGAAAAAAAATTAAGTTGTTAGTTCAAGTTTTTTTTTTTTTTGGCTTAATTGAAGTTTTTTTTTTTTACTTAATTGAAGGGTTTTTTTTTTGTCTTAATTTGAGATTTTTTTTTTACTTAATTGAGGATTTTTGTTTGTTTGGCTTAATTCAAGATTTTTTGCTAAATTTGAGATTTTTTTGGCTAAATTGAAGATTTTTTTTTTCCTTAATTGAAGATTTTTTTTTGGCTTAATTGAAGATTTTTTCCTTAATTCAAGCAAATTTTTTTTTGTTGTTGTTGTTTTTTGCTTATTTCAATTCAACACTGTGGAATTTTTGCACTTGGCAAAAACATCCCAGGGGCCGAACTGGACCCATTGTTGGGCCACATTTGGCCCCTGAGCCGCATGTTTGACACCCCTGGTATAGCGTATAACTGTGTACTTTGAGTGTACTTTGTTGTACTTTATAAAAAAAAAAAAGTCTTTGTTTTAGTGCAAAATAAATAAATAAATAAATAAATAAATAATGAAAATACTTACTTTTATAAACTATCCATAAAAAAAAAAAACTGAAAAAAAAAAAAAAAAACTGAAAAAAACTGAAATTTAAATTAAAAAGCATAAAAAAAATTTAGTGCAATTTTAACAATATTATTCCTCAACTTATCATTTGTCCATGTGCATTATGGGTCAGATCTACAAAGACACCAAACACTGAGGAACAGGCAGAAAAAATGTTAAAATTGTGCTTAATTTTCTTTAGACATTTCAGGTTGTTCATATTTGTTCGTTATTCACATTTTATTGTTACAGGAGAGTTTGTAAATGTAAATATTTTCATAATTTAATGTTATTTTTGCACTAAAAAAAGAAAAAAAATTAAGTTGTTAGTTCAAGTTTTTTTTTTTTTTTTGGCTTAATTGAATTTTTTTTTTTTACTTAATTGAAGATTTTTTTTTGCTTAATTGAAGATTTTTTTTTACTTGATTGAAGATTTTTTTTGCTTAATTGAAGATTTTTTTTACTTAATTGAGGATTTTTGTTTGTTTGGCTTAATTCAAGATTTTTTGCTAAATTTGAGATTTTTTTGGCTAAATTGAAGATTTTTTTTTTCCTTAATTGAAGATTTTTTTTTGGCTTAATTGAAGATTTTTTCCTTAATTCAAGCAAATTTTTTTTTGTTGTTGTTTTTTGCTTATTTCAATTCAACACTGTGGAATTTTTGCACTTGGCAAAAACATCCCAGGGGCCGAACTGGACCCATTGTTGGGCCACATTTGGCCCCCGAGCCGCATGTTTGACACCCCTGGTATAGCGTATAACTGTGTACTTTGAGTGTACTTTGTTGTACTTTATATAAAAAAAAATGTCTTTGTTTTAGTGTAAAATAAATAAATAAATAAATGAATAATGAAAATACTTACTTTTATAAACTATCCATAAAAAAAAAAACTGAAAAAAAAAAAAAAAAACTGAAAAAAACTGAAATTTAAATTAAAAAGCATAAAAAAAATTTAGTGCAATTTTAACAATATTATTCCTCAACTTATCATTTGTCCATGTGCATTATGGGTCAGATCTACAAAGACACCAAACACTGAGGAACAGGCAGAAAAAATGTTAAAATTGTGCTTAATTTTCTTTAGACATTTCAGGTTGTTCATATTTGTTTGTTATTCACATTTTATTGTTACAGGAGAGTTTGTAAATGTAAATATTTTCATAATTTAATGTTATTTTTGCACTAAAAAAAAAAAAAAAAAAAGTTGTTAGTTCAAGTTTTTTTTTTTTGGCTTAATTGAAGTTTTTTTTTTAGTTAATTGAAGATTTTTTTTTGCTTAATTGAAGATTTTTTTTTTTACTTGATTGAAGATTTTTTTTGCTTAATTGAAGATTTTTTTTTACTTAATTGAAGATTTTTTTTTTGGCTTAATTGAAGATTTTTTTCTAAATTTGAGGGTTTTTTTGGCTAAATTGAAGATTTTTTTTTTTACTTAATTGAAGATTTTTTTTACTTAACTGAAGACTTTTTTTGGCTGAACTGAAGATTTTTTCCTTAATTCAAGCTATTTTTTTTGCTTATATAATTAGTTATCTCTTTTCATAAGTTAATGTTATTTTTTGGAAAAAACAAAAAAAAAGAAAAAAATTAAGTTTTTAATTCAAGTTTTTTTTTTTTTTGTCTTAATTGAAGATTTTTTTTTACTTAATTCAATTTTTTTTTTTTTTTTTTGCTTAATTCAAGATTTTTTTTTTTTGGCTAAATTGAAGATTTTTTTTACTTAATTGAAGATTTTTTTTTTTTTTTTTCCTTGGCTTAATTCAAGATTTTATGCTAAATTTGAGGGTTTTTTTTGCTAAATTGAATACTTTTTTTTACTTAATTGAAGATTTTTTTTTCTTGGCTTAATTCAAGATTTTTTGCGAAATTTGAGGGGTTTTTTGGCTAAATTGAAGATTTTTTCCTTAATTCAAGCTATTTTTTTTATTTTTTTTGTGCTTATTTCAATTCAACACTGTGGAATTTTTGCACTTGGCAAAAACATCGCAGGGGCCGAACTGGACCCTTTGTTGGGCCTCATTTGGCCCCCGGGCCGCATGTTTGACACCCTTGGTACAGTGTATAACTGTGTGCTTTAAGTGCACTTTGCTGTACTTTATAACCCCCTGAGGATTAATACTAGTAACTTGTAACTATATTTTAGCAGTTTCATATTTACTTTATAATCAATCGGCAAATGTTAGCTTTAAATGCTAAGTGATCATTGTTTGCTTCTATAATTAGTTATCTCTGTGCTATTGTGCATGTAGCACAGATGTAACATTAACGTAAACAACCTCATATAACACTACAGGATGCGATATTTATCAGTCACTGAGTCTGTTTACATGCACCAATACTTAGATTATTATCCGATTTCTGGAGTAATCAGATTATTCAAGTGACCATGTAAACGGGATAATCTGATAGCAGTAGTAATATGATTACAAGAAATCGGATTAACACACCTGGATTTCTCGCCAATACTCCGATATATACAGGTTAATCTGATTTATTTCATTTTTCTATGTCTGTGCATGCGTAAACACAATTAAAATCACAGAAAATAGAAGTTACGAAATTAAACATAACAGAGGATAACAACAGGAAGTTTGATTCTACTATCGCTAAAAAGTCCGATATGAACTGTGTCGTCTAAAACACGATTTTTCGATTAAGTGCATGTAAATGCGTTAGATCGGATTATTACAATTAGCCGATTACTCCCAGTTATCGCACTTTTATGGTCATGTAAATGGAAAGGCGTTAATGTATGTAATGTGCGATTCCACTTGCCATTTCTAACACTGTTATTGTATTAATTACGATTTTATTCTATCGCCATTGAACGCAACACCCCTGCTGACTAGGGTCATGCACCCCAGGGAGCTAGCAACAATTTTGCTGTCTATGTAATAGGTACACTTATTGTCAGTCCCGTCATTATTTTACTTTTTTTTTATCTTAATTTCATATTTAAGTGATTGTTTTACATTATTATATTTGCGTAACGTTTAGCTCCCTATCAGTTGAGCATATTCTTGTTTCAAAGTAGTCGTGTTTCCACTGACCCTCAAATTGTGCATAAAAATGTACCTAATGGAAAAACGACAATTTCAACAAAAGTCTCAGTTTTCGATTCAAAATTTTTGCGCTAACACGAGGTAGTTTTTCGGGCGTAGCGCAAATGGTATATCACGCAAAACTGCAATGGAATGACCTTTATTTGCAACTAGAGTCAGGTGAATTAAAAAAAAATGGATGGTGACGGACGCTACAACAAGCGAAGAAGAAGAAGAGGAAATATGTCGCGGTATGTGTGGGCACACCAGGAAATTATTTTACATTATTTATCTTAATTTCATATTTAAGTGATTGTTTTACATTATTATATTTGCGTAACGTTTAGCTCCCTAGCAGTTGAGCATATTCTCGTTTCAAAGTAGTCGCGTTTCCATCGACCCTCAAATTGCGCAAATATAACTTGCACATAAAAATGTTCCTAATGGAAAAACGACAATTTCAACAAAAGTCTCAATTTTCGATTAAAAGTTTTTGCGCTAACAAGAAGTAGTTTTTAGTGCAAATGGTATATTACGCAAAACTCCAACGGAAAGATGTTTTTTCGCAACTAGAGTCAGGTGAATTAAAAAACAGATGGTGATGGACGTTACAATAAGCGAAGAAGACACATGTTGCGGTATGTGAGGGCACACCAGGAAATGCAATCATTTTTTTACTTTAGTACGCGATAGAGGGGTAATATATAATAATAATGAATATATTTGTAAATCAACACAATATTTACGGAAAGACTTCTCGTGTCATTTCGCGATAATGAATAAACAAATCATCGCATTTGGAAATTTTTTTTTGACATTTTGTAAATATCGGTAAAGTTTTGTGCAGATGTCCAATGAAAAAGTGACTAGTGACTGTTTTTACTTATTTGTTCATGATTTTTATATGATTTTTATCAACTATATGGACAAAAATATTGGGACACATCATGGCTACAGCTGTAAGACGTCTTATTCATGCTGATTTGACATATAAACATCAATATTAATAATCAACATGATATTTACACTTGTAATTTAGTGAGATAAAAAAAAAAAAAAAATAGAAATTTAGAGGTAGAACATTTCAAATCATTGTCCTGGACAAAAAAAAAATAAAAAAAAAAAATCAATTTTTAGAGAAATTACATAAAAACCATTTCTGTGGCATTTTGGAAGCAAAGATAACAATTTAAACCAAACTAACCAATGCAATGCAATGATATTCATCCCAATATAAAACTATATTATAACGTCTGTCATGATATTTATGAACTATATGGACAAAAATATTGGGACACATCATGTCTACAGCTGTAAGATGTCTTATTCATGCTGATTTGACATATAAACATCAATATTAATATCAATATGAAATTTATACTTATAATGTAGTCAGAGCAAAAAAAATGTTTTAGAAATTTAGAGGTGGAACATTTCAAATCATTGTCCTGGACAAAAAAAAAAAAAAAAAATCAATTTTGAGAGAAATTATGAAAAAAACATCTTTGACACATTTTGGGAGCAACAATAACAATTTAAACCAAATTAACCAGTGCAATGCAGTGGTATTTATCTCAATATAAAAGTATATTATAACGTCTGTCATGAGGTTTATAAACTATATGGACAAAAATATTGGGACACATCATGTCTACAGCTGTAAGACGTCTTATTCATGCTGATTTGACATATAAACATCAATATTAATCATCAACATGATATTTATACTTATAATGTAGTCAGAGAAAAAAAAAAAGTTTTAGAAATTTAGAGGTGGAACATTTCAAATCATTGTCCTGGACAAAAAAAAAAAAAAAAAAAAAAATCAATTTTTAGAGAAATTACATAAAAACCATTTCTGTGGCATTTTGGAAGCAAAGATAACAATTTAAACCAAACTAACCAATGCAATGCAATGATATTCATCCCAATATAAAACTATATTATAACGTCTGTCATGATATTTATGAACTATATGGACAAAAATATTGGGACACATCATGTCTACAGCTGTAAGATGTCTTATTCATGCTGATTTGACATATAAACATCAATATTAATATCAATATGAAATTTATACTTATAATGTAGTCAGAGCAAAAAAAATGTTTTAGAAATTTAGAGGTGGAACATTTCAAATCATTGTCCTGGACAAAAAAAAAAAAAAAAAAAATCAATTTTGAGAGAAATTATGAAAAAAACATCTTTGACACATTTTGGGAGCAACAATAACAATTTAAACCAAATTAACCAGTGCAATGCAGTGGTATTTATCTCAATATAAAAGTATATTATAACGTCTGTCATGAGGTTTATAAACTATATGGACAAAAATATTGGGACACATCATGTCTACAGCTGTAAGACGTCTTATTCATGCTGATTTGACATATAAACATCAATATTAATCATCAACATGATATTTATACTTATAATGTAGTCAGAGAAAAAAAAAAAGTTTTAGAAATTTAGAGGTGGAACATTTCAAATCATTGTCCTGGACAAAAAAAAAAAAAAAAAAAAAAAAAAAAATCAATTTTGAGAGAAATTATGAAAAAAACATCTTTGACACATTTTGGAAGCAATGATAACAATTTAAACCAAAGTAACAAATGCAATGCAATGACATTTATCCCAATTTAAAACTATATTATAACGCCTGTCATGATATTTATAAACTATATGGACAAAAATATTGGGACACATCATGGCTACAGCTGTAAGACGTCTTATTCATGCTGATTCGACATATAAACATCAATTTTAATAATCAATATGATATTTATACTTGTAATCTAGTCAGAGAAAAAAAAAATATAGAAATTTAGAGGTAGAACATTTCAAATCATTGTCCTGGACAAAAAAAAAAAAAAAAAAAAAAAAAAAAAAAAAAAAAAAAAAAAAATCAATTTTTAGAGAAATTACATAAAAACCATTTCTGTGGCATTTTGGAAGCAAAGATAACAATTTAAACCAAAGTAACAAATGCAATGCAATGACATTTATCCCGATTTAAAACTATATTATAACGTCTGTCATGATATTTATAAACTATATGGACAAAAATATTGGGACACATCATGGCTACAGCTGTAAGACGTCTTATTCATGCTGATTCGACATATAAACATCAATTTTAATATCAATATGATATTTATACTCATAATTTAGTCAGAGCAACAAAAAAAAATGTTTTAGAAATTTAGAGGTGGAACATTTCAAATCATTGTCCTGGACAAAAAAAAAAAAAATCAATTTTGAGAGAAATTATGTAAAAACCATCTCTGAGACATTTTGGGAGCAACAATCACAATTTAAACGAAACTAATCAATGCAATCCAATGATATTTATCCCAATATAAAACTATATTATAACGTCTATCATGATGTTTATAAACTATATGGACATAAATATTGGGACACATCATGGCTACAGCTGTAAGATGTCTTATTCATGCTGATTCGACATATAAACATCAATTTTAACAATCAATATGATATTTATACTTGTAATTTAGTCAGAGAAAAAAACAATGTTATAGAAATTTAGAGGTGGAACATTTCAAATCATTGTCCTGGATTTAAAAAAAAATCAATTTTGAGAGAAATTACATAAAAACCATCTCTGACACATTTTGGGAGCAACAATAACAATTTAAACGAAACTAACCAAAGCAATCCAATGATATTTATCCCAATATAAAACTATATTATAATATCTATCATGATTTTTATAAACTATATGGACAAAAATATTGGGACACATTATGGCTACAGCTGATTTGACACATAAACATCAATATTAATATCAATATGATATTTATACTTGTAATTTAGTCAGAGAAAAAGAAAAAAGTTTTAGAAATCTAGAGGTGGAACATTTCAAATCATTGTCCTGGACAACAAAAAAAAAAAATCAATTTTGACAGAAATTACATTAAAAAAAAAAACATCTTTGACACTTTGTAAGCAATAATCACAACTTAAACCAAACTAACAAATGCAATGCAATGATATTTATCCCAATATAAAACTATATTATAATATCTGTCATTATTGTTTTGTATCCCAAACCCCTGTTTAGAAAAGAAACACCTGAATTCAACACGTTCCAATAATTTTGTCCATTTGTGTACGAGTTAGGCAATTACGCTATGAGGCTAACAGTATGTTTACGGTTCGACCATGCAAGAGCAGTAAAGGCTGTGTTTATTTATACCCAAATATAATCCAATTTGTCCTTTGTTTTTTGTGTGCATGAGCCACTGGACAAATTGCTCGTTTCATCTCCAAGAAATAGAAGCTCCACATTTGACCTTGATACGGTAAATTATAGTGCTCTATCTTTGACTACTCAGTATAATAGTCCCTGAGAGGTTGCTTTTACAGTCAATAAGGAACCCTTGCATAAACATAAATTAAAACATAATTTCCTCTAGAGATAGACCACTGTCACTGATGCCATTTAATGTACCATGTACCATGTCTCATTGTTTTAGTGCAAAGAAGCTTTTTTTTTTTTTTTCAGCTTTGCATTTACTTTTCACTTTTAGATGTTTTCAGACTGCATCGTTTTCTTATAAGTTGCTCTTTTTCTCTGTTTTGTACCGCTGGGTTTTAATGCATGCAAATATGTCTCGCAGTGTGCAAAGATTAAAAATACTTTCAGCTTCAAATGATAAATAGTTTCACTTCCTTCAGGTCTACATTAATTTCTCGGAGCATCCACTCGCACTTTACTAGAATGTGCGTGAAATGAATTGCAACTGACATGGACAATGAATAATGCACGAAGTATATATACGCTGCTATCAATTATGGAAAACTTTGCTAAGCTACATGCTGAATACGGGTCAATGAAATGGGTTTACGTCCTCTGTAGGGTATTGATTGTAATCACCTATGTTAAACATTGCTGGAGCTGAGATGTAAAGTAAATGTTTAGATAAAGGTTAGCAGGTAAAAACTGCTGTAAATGATTTAAAAGATGTAAAATACAGTCAGTTTACCGGTGCAGGAATGAATGAATGAATGTTTATTTCAGTTAAATACAAAATACAAAACACATACATATAAAAAAAAAAAAAAAACAACAACAAAACAAAACACATACATATTAAAAAACAAACAAACGCCAATAAGAGATGCACGGTCCAAACTCATTCGATTTAAAATTCTCAATAGACTATACTGGACACCTGTCAAACTATATAGAGCAGGAATATGCAATTCTAATATCTGTTGGCGGTGTAAACAAAGTCCTGGAGACATGGTTCATATGTTTCTTACCTGCCCGAGTCTGACCTCTTACTGGCATGGTGTCATGGGAAAGATAAATAGTACTTTAAATTTGAATTTGGTCCTGACACCTGCGTTGTGTCTTCTGAATTTCCTGGAACATGATGTTACATTAGAAGTCAAAAGAGCACATTGGCTTAAAATTGCACTCACTACAGCTAAGAGGGTCATACTAAGGCACTGGAAGGGGCAGAACAACCCTACTTATTCTGAATGGTATTCAACCTTATCAGAGACCGCCTCATTTGAAAGACTGATCCACAAGATAAATGGACAGATGGATATGTATAGAAGTGTGTGGGAACCCTTCTTAACACAGATCGGCTCATATTGAGGGATGCCGATTGAACTTAGCTCATGCTGGAAGATCCAATGTGCCCCCCCCCCCCCCCCCCTTTTTTTTTTTGTTTGTTTGTTTGTTTGTTTGTTTGTTTGTGACTGACTGGCTGGGGGAGAGGGGGGATTGTGGGAGAAAAAGGAAAAGGAAGAGTTGTTCCTTCAACATGGACATCTTACTAATGTGTGTTCTTTCCAATTTAGTGCAAGATGCAATGTGTTCGGCTCTGTGCTAGGGCTGTGGACTAATTGTGATGTCCTTGATTTATTTATTTATTTTTTTTAAAAATGTGATTGTGAACCTTTGAAGGACTCAATAAAAATAAAAAAAAAACAAAAAAAAAAAACAAACAAACAAACAAACATAAAATTAACACATTTTCCTATTCACATCCTTAGTCCAAGTCCACACCTTAAGTTGCAGCAGGTAAATACTTAAACACAAATTATACTACATTCAGTGTTATAAGTTATTTTGTAATCGTATTACTTTCATAGCCCTTCAGAATTGGACAAATTAAAGTCTTTTTGAAACTCAACAGTGAGCTACACAATTTCACTTCATCCTTCAGTTCGTTCCATAGATTGACACCAATAACAGAAATACTGTGATATTTAACGTTTGTTCTTACTTTACATTTTTAAAACACAAACATCCCTCTTAAATTATAATGTCCTTCTCTTAACTTAAGAATTTTCTGAATACAAACAGGAAGATTTTTACTTTTAACGCGAAACATAAATTCCATTGTTTTTAAATATACAATATCAATAAATTTTAGAAAACCAGATTCTACAAAAAGTGGATTACTTGATTGGAAATAACCAGCTTTGTTTATGACTCTAATAGCTTTTTTTTTTGAGTTTAATTATCGGGTCTATATTAGTTTTATACACATTGCCCCATATTTCCACACAGTACGACATATATGGCATTACAAGTGGACAATACAACATATGCAAACATTTTTTGCTTTACAAGTCTTGAGTTTTATAAAGAATCGCAACAGCCTTGAACATTTTACGTTTGATATATTCTTTTTGTGGTTTCCAATTTCCCCTAGCACCACCAAAAACCATCAATTTTGTTTTATCTTCATTAAGTGCTAACTTATTTACGTCAAACCATTTTTTTTAACTTGATCAATTCCTTTTCCACATTTTCTAATATTTGTTTCACATTTGCTCCCGAATAAAGCAAATTAGTATCATCTGCAAATATTGTAAATTTTAACTTCCTAGATGCCATAAAAATATCATTTAGATAAAGTATAAATAACTTGGGTCCCAGAACGACGGATGGTTGGTTTAGCAGCATGAATGTGAAAGAGAAAATACACAAAAACATATAATTCAGTCGTATTTGACTCGTAAAAAGGAAATAGTATTACTTTATTGAAAACAGATTCCTTTCATTTTGTGAATCTTAAGATCAGATGATGTTAAAATGTTGAAAAAGTCACGTTGTTACAGTTTTGCCGTCGTCTTTTGTACATGAGGTTTTATGACAACCTGGTATTGTTCTGACCTTTGGCTTCAAGTTTGATAAAAAAGTTTCATTATTCACTTAAAGTGCAGCCATCACGGATATGGCAAAGGTACTTCCCAGACTTCCTGTTCCGAATGGATAAGGTCAAATGTTGTTAATGAAAGGATAATGTGACTTAACGCTTTAAAACCTGGTGCGTCACCGCTGACACACCCTGTACATATGCAGTTTGGGTGGCTGTAACTGTTTCACTGTTTGTGCGATTGGAAAAATTCCAACGGTTTCTGAAACTGGAGATGTTGGGCTTTGTAGGTTTTACTGTGTCATTACGGTAATTTCACTCACAGTTGTATAGAAGCTGGAGAAGTCACCGTTTTAGCAGAATAACAACATGCAATAAATTGTATATGATTGCTAGGTTTTGAAAGATGTGAAAAAAGTGCTGTAAAAAATGGGCAAACATTCACTCACAGCATATTTTCTAATCTTTTTTTTAAATTTTATTTTTATATTCTAATTTTTATTTTTATTTTTATATGATTTTATTTAAACTTTTTCAATCCGCAAAACCAAGACATATACTCTTAATGAGTACAAACAAATCAAAACAACAATTTGAGACAAAAAAACAAAAAAAGACGACAAAACAAACCCCTAAAAAATAAATTAATAAATTCTATATATATTAGAGCTGCAACCGATTAATCGATTAATCGAGTCAAAGTGATCCAAAAAAATCATTCAACCGCAATTCTCCTGAATCAAATCTTTGTTTCCTTCATTTCTCTGCTGTTACACATTGGTTCCACTGTTGTGTTTCACACGGACGTTTATTATGACGCACAAAGATCGGTGCAATAGAATATCTCCCTTCCATCAATTTGAGTCGATTAATCAAATCGGGACTTTTTGCATTGACTAGTCGATTAATCGGTTGCAGCTCTTTAAGATTCTTTATTTGTCAGTATATATTTATATATGCACACACACACACAATAATAATAATAATAATAACACAAATTAAACCCCACCCACAAACATGCTCAACCTCAACATCCTCAAACCTGGACTTTTTTTTCCTTTTACATTATCAATTTTTTAAAAACGCTTCTTCTCATATAATTTCAAATTGGGTTAATTTGTTCTTTTCTGTTGCTATTGCCTTTTCTATGTTTAAATAATAACTCAACGCTCATTTCTAGTGCGACAATGAAGGCACGTAGGTAGATATTTTCTAATCTTTTAATAGTCAAAATAAGAAAAAAAAAAAAAGTCCAGGCAGTTTAAAGTCGGTTTAAAAGGTTAAGTGTTTTCAAGTCAAGACGGTTAAAAAATGTTAATGTACTTAACTCTAAAGTGAATAATTTGATAACGTTTAGTGACTTTTACACATCAACTAACATCAGCATTCAAATCATGGTGTCACATGATACAATATTAACGGTTGTAAATCATGGGTGTTAGACTCATTTTAGTTCAGAGGGCATATTCAGCCCAGTATGATCTGAAGTGGGCAGGACCAGTAGAATAATAACAGTGAAAAAACTCAAATTTTATTATTGACTATGTTTACATCTACAAAATTTCCTTAAAAGTTCAAACAACCTGAAATGTCTTATACAGAAGAGGAAAAATAGGTCCAATATTATTATTATTATTATTATTATTATTATTATTATTATTATTATTATTATTATGAGAAAAAAGTCAGAATTCTGAGATTAACCCTTTCATGCATGAATTATGAGAACCTTAATCAAAAATTTTTCCTGAGTGTTTTTATTCCTCTTTAGGCATGAAAAAAATAGTGCGATTGAAAATTTTCTTCTGAAAAATACATTTTAAAAAATAAATCAAATAAAATAATTTTAAAAATAAAAAAGACATAAAAAAATAATAATGAAAACAAAAAAATTCTTATAAACGTATTTTTCATGAAGTTGCAAAAATATCCACTCAGCTGGACACCACACGTTTAATTTTTGACGCGCAGAAACATGTATTTACTGATAAATTGTGTGAAAACTATGGGGAGGGGTTTTGATTCTGGGGGTTTATGCTCAGGAGAGATCTACATAATGTTACCAATTCATGTCAGAAAAGATATGGAGTGTCTTAAAACTTTAATAAAGACGTGTAAAAAATAAAAATAAAAAAAAATCCATGAATATACAAGAGAACAGCTGTAGAATAGCTGTCCACTGTAGTGACCAGTATGCATGAAAGGGTTAAAGTCAGAATTCTGACTCCAATCTCAGAATTCTGACTTTTTTTCTCATAATAATAATAATAATAATAATAATAATAATAATAATAATAATAATAATAAACATATTTTGGATCTTTTTTTTCCGTGGCCCTAATCCTCTTAAGTAAGATTTAGTAACATTATTCCTCAACTTAATATTTACACATGTGCACTACAATTTACAGATCACATCGGATCGGCAAAGACGTAAAACATTTAGTAACAGGGAGAAAATTGTTAAAATTGCACTTATTTCTCTCAAGACATTTCATATTTGTTCAGGTTTTTCACATTTTTTGCGAAAGGATTGTTTGGAAACGGAAGGATTTTCATATAATTTACTGTTTGACTCTAAAACAAAGAGAAAAAATGGAGGTTGTCTTTATTTATAGGTTATTATGATAGTATTTTACTGGTCTGACCCACTTGAAATTGAAAATAATTTTGATGCACTTGACTATTAACCCTTTCATGCACACTGGTCACTCCAGTGGACAGCTATTCTACAGCTGTTCTCTTGTATATTCATGGATTTTGTTGTTGTTTTCGTTGTTGTTGTTTTTTTTACACATATTAAAGTTTTAAGACACTCCATATCTTTTCTGACATGAATTGGTAACATTATGTAGATCTCTCCTGAGGATAAACCCCCAGAATCACAAGCCCTCCCCATAGTTTTCACACAATTTATCAGTAAATACATGTTTCTGCGCGTCAAAAATTAAACGTGTGGTGTCCAGCTGAGTGGACATTTTTGCAACTTCATGAAAAATAGGTTCATAAGAATTTTTTTTTCATTATTATTATTATTATTATTATTATTATTATTTTTTTTTTTTTTTTTTTTAATTATTATTGTTATTTTTTAAATTATTATTATTCATTTTTCAGAAGAAAATGTTTAATGGCATTGTTTTTTTTTTTGTTTTTTTTTCATGCCTAAAGAGGAATAAAAACACTCAGGAAAAAAAAAAATGATTAAGGTTCTCATAATTCGTGCATGAAAGGGTTAATGTCTTCAGTGTAATTTTAGCATTTTACAAATTTATCCCAAATATTATTATTATTATTATTATTATTATTATTATTATTATTATTATTATTATTATTAATTATTGTTATTTTTTAAATTATTATTATTTATTTTTCAGAAGAAAATGTTTAATGGCATTGTTTTTTTTTGTTTTTTTTTCATGCCTAAAGAGGAATAAAAACACTCAGGAAAAAAAAATTGATTAAAGTTCTCATAATTCGTGCATAAAAGGGTTAATATCTTCAGTGTAATTTTAGCATTTTACAAATTTATCCCAAATATTATTATTATTATTATTATTATTATTATTATTATTATTATTATTAATTATTGTTATTTTTTAAATTATTATTATTTATTTTTCAGAAGAAAATGTTTAATGGCATTGTTTTTTTGTTTTTTTTTCATGCCTAAAGAGGAATAAAAACACTCAGGAAAAAAAAAAAATTGATTAAAGTTCTCATAATTCGTGCATGAAAGGGTTAATATCTTCAGTGTAATTTTAGCATTTTACAAATTTATCCCAAATATTATTATTATTATTATTATTATTATTATTAATTATTGTTATTTTTTAAATTATTATTATTTATTTTTCAGAAGAAAATGTTTAATGGCATTGGTTTTTTTTTTGTTTTTTTTTCATGCCTAAAGAGGAATAAAAACACTCAGGAAAAAAAAAAAATTGATTAAAGTTCTCATAATTCGTGCATGAAAGGGTTAATATCTTCAGTGTAATTTTAACATTTTACAAATTCATCCCAGGGGCCAAATTGGACCCTTTGGTGGGCCAGTTTTGGCCCCCGGGCCTTATGTTTGACACCTGTGTTTTAATTTAAGTCATCTGTTTAACTCCCCCCCCCACAGACTGTAAAGCAGGGGTCTCAAACATGCGGCCTGGGGGCCAAATGCGGCCCGCCAAAGGTTCCAATCCGGCCCCTTGGATGAATTTACAAAGTGCAAAAATTCCACACTCAAGTCATTTTAGTTCATGTTCCACATACAGACCAATGTGATCTACAGTCAAACAATAATAGCATTATAACCTACAAAAAAAAAGACTCCATATTTTCTTCTTGGTTTGATGTGAAAAAATAATATTACACTATGCCTATAAATAATGACAGCTTCAAATTTTTGTCTTTGTTTTAGTGCAAAAAATAACATTAAATGATGAAAATACTTACATTTACAAACTATCCGTTAAAGGTCCCATATTATGCTTTTTTATTATTATTTATTATGCTTTTTCAGTCACGTCATATAGGTCTCAGAAGCCCAAAAACATAGTATTTAAGTTTGTTCGCCCCAAAATCATCCTTTTTTCGGAGTTTCAGCGGTCGAAAAAGTCCCTCTCACCAGCCCTCCTCAGAACAGGCTGTTTCTGGGCCTGCTTCCGGGTATGCAAATGAACGCATCTGTCCACGCCCACTCCCCCTCCCCTCTGGGAGAGGACGCGGCTTATGCTAGCGTTCGCTGTTCTGAATACACAAGTCACCTGTCTGAAATGCCCCTCTCTCGTCTCCAATACACATGTCTCAGACAGAACGTCTTTCCAAACACTGGCTTTCTTTGCCTTGAGGCGTGATTGAGCCCCGACGGAAAACGGCGGTGTTGTGTCGAGTTCGTGGACCTGACACGGAAAGACGCCTGCCGCCACTAATGCAGGCAGCTGCTAACAAGCTTGATGCTAACTCTACTGATGCCAACCACAAAAGGCCCGTGTTCAAAGTAGTTCTGTTGAATGTCTCTTCATATTATCAGCTCTTGCATGTTAACGGGGACGCAAACGTTAGCAGCAGTAACCGAGCTATGTTAGCTGCCATGCTAACGTTAGACGTACACATCAACAACCACCAGCTTATCCGTAATGTAGGGTTATGCAGTAAAGATACAAAAAAATGATAAGAACTTACATCTCCCACACTTGTACTTGGGTCATGAAGCGTTGGTACTGCGTCCTTCTTGATTCGGAGTCTTTGTGCTAACCCGGAGCTGTATGGGCCCATGTTCGAAAAACACTCGTCCGTGAAATGCCGGGCACACACATACAAGCGTTTGGGAATGTTGTTTGGTCCATGACCATCACAGATAGAATCCAGCCACTTTTTACGGAGAGGCTCGGAAGTGGGGAGCAAAAATAAACTATGGTGTTGGTGTGTGCAGCCAACAACACCACAACTTGCGTGTCTCGCCTTCGCCATGTTTGTTGTCCAAGAGGTACTTTGCCAGGGCGGGGCTCGCTTTGCCAGGGTGGGGCTTACCTTTTCATGCAGGGTGGGGCCACAGTCAGGGGGAGGAGTTAAATCCGCTTATGTCGTCATAAGCGGAGCCAACTCAAACTCGGCCGTTTGAGCATTTTCACTAAATGTGGTGTAGCAAGGCAGGGAGGAAACAGACAGTTTTCAAATTCGAACCTCATAATGAGGCTACTGCAACACACACTACTGTAAGAAAACTGTCACAAAGTCAGATTTGCATAATATGGGACCTTTAACAATAAAATGTGAATAACCTGAACAAATATGAACAACCTGAAATGTCTAAAGAAAATTAAGCACAATTTGACCAATTTTCTGTCTGTTATTAAGTGTTTAGTGTCTTCGTAGATAGATGTAGTTTTGCTATAATATGGATTAAAATTGCACTTATTTTTCTTAAGAAATTTCAGTTTTTTTCAGGTTATTCACATCTTTTTTGTTTGGATGGTTTATGAAAGTAAGTATTTTTATAATTTAATTGGGGTTTTTTGCACTAAAACAAAGACAAAAATATGGAGTTGTCATTATTTATAGGTTATTTTGATATTATTTTACTGGTCCGGCCCACTTAAAGTCAAATCGGGCTGAATTTGGCCCCTGAAAGAAAATGAGTTTGAGACCCCTGCTGTAAAGACTGTAAAGCTTGCAAAGTAATGTTATATTAAATGTACTGATTGTGTTTCCTTAAATGTTAGCCTGGGCCTGTATTTCTCTCAGCTGCAGCAGCATTTATGCTTTTATTCTACTTCCCTCTGTTTAATCTGGATAAATAGTCTGATTTAGTATTAAAACTGGCTTCGATCTGCACATGCAATGCACTTCTCTAAAAATGGAATGAGCGTCTCAGTGGATACAATCTACTCCTACTCTACTCTTAACTAGCAGTGCATTACATGACAGGTACAAGCATATTTTTATTTATTTATTTATTTATTTTTGGCCTGTAATTGAGAGCTACACAGTAAAATCGCCAGTGAAAAAGTCACTTTTTCTTCAGTTTTCTGGGTTTTTGATATAATAACCTGAGCTTTTACGAACATCTACATGATCAGTGAATTAAATATTGGGAAAAAAAAAAGATTTTCACAGGCAAAATGCAAAATATTGAGAATTTTTTTAATACTAAATGGTGTTAAATCACCTCGGAAATGTTAAATACAGAGAAAAATTCATTTGGGAACTGCCACAAAAGTAACACTGGGTCTTTATTGGTTAAGCAAATATTGTTTTTTTTTTTTTTTTATTATCTTAAGCGCAATTACATTATTAAAAGCTAATGTTAATCGGAAATGCTAAACTCCGAGCATAAATAATATCTGGATTGACCTCTGTTCACAACCCAGCTTAGAAAGTTGCATTCCTACAATAGTTTTTAAACAGCAGAGAAATCTACACAGTCAAATCACCAGTGTTTATATAACACTTAAAGAGTTAATTTTAACACTACCTCAGTGAACATATGGTCCCTATCTACAAAGTGTCAAATTTACACTGAACATAGAGTTACATTTCTAGAGTCAACTTTACTCTAGTAAGAGTTAATATTTGACACTACACTACACTAATTAGTGTCAATCAAGTATTACACTATTTGAGAAGTAACACCCATAGTGTTATTCACATTCAACACTGAAGAGTTAAGTGTTAAGAAATAACTTTTCCAGTGTTAAACCTACTTAACACTACATGTTGATAAATAAATGACTCCAAAGAGTGTTGATTTCTAACTGCCTCCTACCGGTGTTACATGTGATGTACTATAGTCCCAGTGTCTGCAGGGGGGAAAAAAGATGATATTATTTCTGTTCCCAATTTATTCCAAGTAAAAATGAAATATTGCAATTAAAAGTAAACATAAAATGACATGTAAAATAAAAGCCGCCGACCCGATATCACGTTATCCATTTGAAATTCGGTATTTGAAAACACGTACCCAATATTGATGACGACAACGTAACTATATTCTTGCGCACAGAATCTGCTCGGATGAAATAACAAAAACAATAGTTTATTTACACAAACTTACAAACGCAGTTTTTCGATGCGAGGAAGATGGCGACGCCAGAGTCCGACTTCTCACTCAGTTTGAGCGCGGAGGTAGGTGGGCGGGGCTTTTCAGAGTCATTATTTTTTAACACTGAAAGGTATCTTTCAGGGCTTTAAGACATTTCCGGTTGTTCATATTTGTTCAGATTATTCACACACATTTTGCAAAATTACACTAGTTAGTGTAAATACATGAAAATATTTACATTCTGAAAGAGAAACATTTGGAGTTGTCATTATTTATATGTTATTATGATGGTATTTTACTGGTCCTGCCCACTGGAGATTGAATTGGTCTGAATGTGGAAACTGAAATAAAGGATTGTTAATATCTTCAGTGTAATTTTTGCATTTCCCAAATTCTTCCCAGGGGCCGGACTGGACCCTTTGACGGGCCGGATTTGGCCCCCGGGCCGCATGTTTGACACCTGTGGTCTATGCACTTCCGGATTCCTTGGTATTTTAACGTTGTATTTCCGGATACAACATTTGAACGTGTGGTGCATCCTCTGGTGTATGGTCCTACAGAGTGAGCAGTCAGGTTTTTTCTCTTTTTTTGATTCCCCTGCAGATAATGGCACGTATTGCCAAAGCAGCTCGTTGGTTTTTGTTTAGCGCTACCATTTTGTGACTCACGCCAATGCACAATCGTGTATGCCAGGGGTGTCAAACTCACTTTAGTTCAGGGGCCACATTCAGCTAAATTTGATCGGAAGTGGGCCGAACCAGTAAAATAACAACAATATAACATAATAATGTATAAATAATGTCAACTCCAAACTTTTCTCGATGTTTCAGAGTGAAAAAAGTACATTTACATAATGAAAGTGTTGACACCTTCAAACTATCCTTTCAAAAGATGTGAATAACGTGAACAAACTGATAAAAACAAATGTAATTTTAACAATATTATGCCTCAGTTTATCATTTACACATGTTCATTATAACTTACAGATCACAGTGGATCTACAAATACACAAAACATTTAATAACAGACAGAATTTTGTTAAAATTGAAAAAAAAAAAAAAAAAGAAACAAAACTCTTTAAGACATTTCAGGTTGTTCATATTTGTTCAGATTATTCACACACATTTTGCAAAATTATACTAGTTAGTGTAAATACATGAAAATATTTACATTCTGAAAGAGAAACATTTGGAGTTGTCATTATTTATATGTTCTTATGATGGTATTTTACTGGTCCTGCCCACTGGAGATTGAATTGGTCTGAATGTGGAAACTGAAATAAAGGATTGTTAATATCTTCAGTGTAATTTTTGCATTTCACAAATTCATCCCAGGGGCCGGACTGGACCCTTTGACGGGCTGGATTTGACACCTGTGGTCTATGCACTTCCGGATTCCTTGGTATTTTAACGTTGTACAGGGTGGGGAAGCAAAATTTACAATATTTTGAGGCAGGGATTGAAAGACAGTGTATGACCAATTAGTTTATTGAAAGTCATGAGAATTTATTTGCCACAAGAAAATGGACATAATAGAAAATGTTTTTATTCTATGTGTCCTCCTTCTTTCTCAATAACTGCCTTCACACGCTTCCTGAAACTTGCGCAAGTGTTCCTCAAATATTCAGGTGACAACTTCTCCCATTCTTCTTTAATAGTATCTTCCAGACTTTCTGGTAATAGTTTTGCTCATAGTCATTCTCTTCTTTCCATTATAAACAGTCTTTATGGACATTCCAACTATTTTTGAAATCTCCTTTGGTGTGACGAGTGCATTCAGCAAATCACACACTCTTTGACGTTTGCTTTCCTGATTACTCATATGGGCAAAAGTTTGTGAAAAGGTATGGATAATAGTGTTAGGTATGATTATGACATCAGTATATGTTTGGTTTCAAAACAATTGACGTAGTGCCTGCTGAGAAAAAACAACTAAATGTTCATTGTAAATTTTGCTTCCCCACCCTGTATTTCCGGATACAACACTGAAACGTGTGGTGCATCCTCTGGTGCACAGTCAGGTCGCATACGAGCATCGGTCTGTACGGTGTGAGAACATGAATTGTGAGCCTGATTCGCACAGTTTCAGATGAAGCTGCGTGCAACGATCGAAAAAATTGCAAAGTGTATGGCCACCTTAAGGAAGCCACTAAGACATTCATGGAAGTATTCAGAGTTCATAACATTTCTAGAACCTTCTCCATTATGGATTCCACACACACTGTTCCCTTATCAGTGCTGACACGTGGAGAGAGAAGTGTTGGTGAATGCAGCAGCAGGATGTGACAGGTGTGTACCTGGAGCTACTGGCACTGAGTTAAAATGAAGTGAAACTGTGTGTGGAGGAAGGTTTGGCTACACCACACTAACCTGGAGCACACTTTCCTGGCTAGTCACTGTGAGTGATCGAGGTGTTGGAGAAAGTTGATGCAGAGGGTGTAGTCTGGAAAATACACCACAAAGACGTGTACTTTGTAAAGTTAAGGTCATCCTTCTCACAGGTTTGGTTTGGTTTGTTGAGTGTTTTATGTTCTTCCACGTTGTGTTGTATTGATTTGTTAATGTTCTTCGTTGTCCTTTTTTCGCTTTGTGTACTGCTGTTCTTGCTAGCTATCCACTTCTTTCTCTTTTTCTTCCTAATAAACTGCAGGTACTTTTGCAAACCCACAGAAACATTTCTGTCCAGTCCACAGCAGATGGTTAGAAAAAAGACAGTCGTATTTACTGCACAAAAACAGGAAATTAAATTGATTGAAATGCAAGAAAGTTGGTTTTAAGTGCTTCTCAGATCTGTCAGGTTGCTTTGTAGATTGCCTTTCTTGTGTTTGTACCTTTCTCTGTGATGTAGATGCTAACTATCCAGTTCTTTCTGTTTTTATTTCTTACAAAAACTCGTACTTTTATTAACACAAAAATACCTAACTTCAGCTCAGTCCACACCAGGCATTTAGAAGAAAAGACAAACAAATGCAAGGAAGTTGCTTTTATGCTCTTCCCCAGATCTGTCAGGTTGCTTTGTAGATTGCCTTTCTTGTGTTTGTACCTTTCTTTTTGATGTAGATGCTAACTATCCAGTTCTTTCTCTTTATTTCTTACCAAAACTCGTACTTTTATTAACACAAAAACACCCCAATTTCAGCTCAGTCCAAAAGACTTACATTCATATTTATTGTAGAAAAACAAATGCAAGAAAGTTGCTTTTATGCTCTTCTCAGATCTGTCAGGTTGCTTTGTAGATTGTCTGTGTTGTGTTTGTACCTTTCTCTGTGATGTAGATGCTAACTATCCAGTTCTTTCCCTTTATTTCTTACAAAAACTGGTACTTTTATTTACACAAAAACACCCCAATTTCAGCTCAGTCCAAACCAGACGTTTAGAAAAAGACTAACATTCATATTTATTGTTGAAAAACAAAAGCAAAAAAGTTGCTTTTATGCTCTTAGATCTGTCAGGTTGCTTTGTAGATTGCCTTTCTTGTGTTTGTACCTTTCTCTGTGATGTAGATGCTAACTATCCAGTTCTTTCTTTTTTTATTTCTTACAAAAACTGATACTTTTATTAACACAAAAATACCTAATTTCAGCTCAGTCCACACCAGGCATTTAGAAGAAAAGACAAACAAATGCAAGGAAGTTGCTTTTATGCTCTTCCCCAGATCTGTCAGGTTGCTTTGTAGATTGCCTTTCTTGTGTTTGTACCTTTCTTTTTGATGTAGATGCTAACTATCCAGTTCTTTCTCTTTATTTCTTACCAAAACTCGTACTTTTATTAACACAAAAACACCCCAATTTCAGCTCAGTCCAAAAGACTTACATTCATATTTATTGTAGAAAAACAAATGCAAGAAAGTTGCTTTTATGCTCTTCTCAGATCTGTCAGGTTGCTTTGTAGATTGCCTTTCTTGTGTTTGTACCTTTCTCTGTGATGTAGATGCTAACTATCCAGTTCTTTCTCTGTATTTCTTACAAAAACTGGTACTTTTATTTACACAAAAACACCCCAATTTCAGCTCAGTCCAAACCAGGGATTTAGAAAATAAGACTAACATTCATATTTATTGTAGAAAAACAAATACAAGAAAGTTGCTTTTATGTTCTTCTCAGATCTGTCAGGTTGCTTTGTAGATTGTCTGTGTTGTGTTTGTACCTTTCTCTGTGATGTTGATGCTAACTATCCAGTTCTTTCTGTATTTCTTACCAAAACTCGTACTTTTATTAACACAAAAACACCCCAATTTCAGCTCACTCCAAAAGACTTACATTCATATTTATTGTAGAAAAACAAATGCAAGAAAGTTGCTTTTATGCTCTTCTCAGATCTGTCAGGTTGCTTTGTAGATTGTCTGTGTTGTGTTTGTACCTTTCTCTGTGATGGAGATGCTAACTATCCAGTTCTTTCTCTTTATTTCTTACAAAAACTGATACTTTCATTAACACAAAAACTCCCCAATTTCAGCTCAGTCCAAACCAGACGTTTAGAAAAAGACTAACATTCATATTTATTGTTGAAAAACAAAAGCAAAAAAGTTGCTTTTATGCTCTTAGATCTGTCAGGTTGCTTTGTAGATTGCCTTTCTTGTGTTTGTACCTTTCTCTGTGATGTAGATGCTAACTATCCAGTTCTTTCTTTTTTTATTTCTTACAAAAACTGATACTTTTATTAACACAAAAATACCTAATTTCAGCTCAGTCCAAACCAGGCATTTAGAAGAAAAGACAAACAAATGCATTGAAGTTGCTTTTATGCTCTTCCCAGATCTGTCAGGTTGCTTTGTAGATTGCCTTTCTTGTGTTTGTACCTTTCTCTGTGATGTAGATGCTAACTATCCAGTTCTTTCTCTTTATTTCTTACAAAAACTGGTACTTTTATTTACACAAAAACACCCCAATTTCAGCTCAGTCCAAAAGACTTACATTCATATTTATTGTAGAAAAACAAATGCAAGAAAGTTGCTTTTATGCTCTTCTCAGATCTGTCAGGTTGCTTTGTAGATTGTCTGTGTTGTGTTTGTACCTTTCTCTGTGATGTAGATGCTAACTATCCAGTTCTTTCCCTTTATTTCTTACAAAAACTGGTACTTTTATTTACACAAAAACACCCCAATTTCAGCTCAGTCCAAACCAGACGTTTAGAAAAAGACTAACATTCATATTTATTGTTGAAAAACAAAAGCAAAAAAGTTGCTTTTATGCTCTTAGATCTGTCAGGTTGCTTTGTAGATTGCCTTTCTTGTGTTTGTACCTTTCTCTGTGATGTAGATGCTAACTATCCAGTTCTTTCTTTTTTTATTTCTTACAAAAACTGATACTTTTATCAACACAAAAATACCTAATTTCAGCTCAGTCCACACCAGGCATTTAGAAGAAAAGACAAACAAATGCATTGAAGTTGCTTTTATGCTCTTCCCAGATCTGTCAGGTTGCTTTGTAGATTGCCTTTCTTGTGTTTGTACCTTTCTTTTTGATGTAGATGCTAACTATCCAGTTCTTTCTCTTTATTTCTTACAAAAACTGGTACTTTTATTTACACAAAAACACCCCAATTTCAGCTCACTCCAAAAGACTTACATTCATATTTATTGTAGAAAAACAAATGCAAGAAAGTTGCTTTTATGCTCTTCTCAGATCTGTCAGGTTGCTTTGTAGATTGTCTGTGTTGTGTTTGTACCTTTCTCTGTGATGTAGATGCTAACTATCCAGTTCTTTCCCTTTATTTCTTACAAAAACTGGTACTTTTATTTACACAAAAACACCCCAATTTCAGCTCACTCCAAACCAGACGTTTAGAAAAAGACTAACATATATTAACTAACTAACATATAACATCATATTTATTGTAGAAAAACAAATGCAAGAAAGTTGCTTTCATGCATTTCTCAGTTTTGTAACCTTCTAACCGTTCCCTTCTTTGCCTTTTTATTCTGCACAAGCTGCTGTTACTTTTACAGAAACATAAACATACAGTTTTCTGGCCAATCTGCACAGTGTTTATAAAAGACCAAAAAGTACAAAGCAATCACATTTAACATTGAGAAGAAAAAAAAAAAACAAAAATATTAAATAACACCTTGCAGATACACATCAAACACGTTCCTTTTACGAAGACTCTACTATCTGCTGAGCTCAATTTATTTTTCAGTTTTAACACCCTCCTTCCCATATTTGGAGCTCAGCAGGATCTCAAGCTAGGGGGGGCCCTGGCATCGACAACCGCCAGTGTATCCGATCTTTTTCATGTCCCGCCAAACCCCTACATTCCAGCTATAAAATCCCATTTCTCTGCTGAGGACTCAAGAGCTTGGCATTCAAGTTCCAGCTCCCCAACAGCCAAAAACTGGATCCTAGCCACCTCCTTGTCTTATACCAAAGCTCAAGAAAAAGACTCTGAATAAAAAGAAAAGACAGACGGAGAGGGTTTTGGGAGAGAAGTAGGGGGAGATTAAATGGAAGTAGAAGCATTTTATTTGCAATGCCCTCTTTCATCCACCCTGGGGGTATTGGACTGCATGAATGAGCTGGTTTGTTCCACGGGTGACCAAACATGGCACTTCAGTGTTTATCTGCACAATGACAAAGCCTGAGAGAGCCAAAGACACTCGGTGATGAGATGGACCGTGAACTTGTCAAGTGCCCTGTTGTGTCCCATCTCCGCTCGACACACAGCTTCGGCCAGACCGCAGCCTTGGCCATTTCGACCGTCCAACTTCTCTCAATACGTTGTGTATGTGTGCCAGCAGCTGCAGGACAATATTGGAGTCTTAGCATTGTTTAATGAGCTGGGAACCTACCACTCAAACTCACACAGTAAAATCACCAGTGTTTATATCACACTGAAAGAGTTAATTTTAACACTACCTCAGTGAACATATGGTCCCTATCTACAAAGTGTCAAATTTACACTGAACATAGAGTTACAGTTCCAGAGTCAACTTTACTCTAGTAAGAGTTAATATTTTACACTACACTACACTTATTAGTGTCAATCAAGTTTTGCACTGTGTGAGAAGTAACACCCATAGTGTTATTCACATTCAGCACTGAAGAGTTAAGTGTTAAGAAATAACTTTTCCAGTGTTAAACCTACTTAACACTACATGTTGATAAATAAATGACTCCAAAGAGTGTTGATTTCTAACTGCCTCCTACCGGTGTTACATGTGATGTACTATAGTCCCAGTGTCTGCAGGGGGGAAAAAAGATACTATTATTTCTGTTCCCAATTTATTCTAAGTAAAAATTAAGTATCGCAATGAAAAGTAAACATAAAATGACACGTAAAATGAAAGCCGCCGACCCGATATCATGTGATCCATTTGAAACTCGGAATTTGAAATCATGTACCCAACACTGACGACGACGTAACTATATTCTTGCACACAGAAGCAATAGTTTATTTACACAAACTTACAAACGCAATTTTTCGATGCGAGGAAGATGGCGACGCCAGAGTCCTACTTCTCACTCAGTTTGAGCACGGAGGTAGGTGGGCGGGGCTTTTCAGAGTCATTATTTTTGAACACTGAAAGGTATCTTGCTCTTATTGGTGTTGAATTAACTTTGAGAGAGTCAATTGACTTTAACACTGAATATATGACACTGACAGTGTAAAACCTCTGGAAACTCCAATTATTTTCACCGACACTGGAAGTTATCTTGTTCAATTTTACTCTGTCCATTGTTGGAATAACTCCGAAAGAATTAAAATACTTTGACACTGCGTTTTTTACACTGGCAAATTTACTGTGTAGCTTTTTTTTTTTTTGTATTGATCTGAACACCAGCTAGCATCACAGACCTGACCTTTACTTGAGGAAATACAGTACGTGTTCCTGCTAGCATAATGTCATCATCACTGACTTGACTGAAAAATCTGTGAAGTAGAAAGACAGCGACCCAAGTTATAACATCTTTTATAATCCGATGGTAACTAAGAAAAGTTTTAATGTTACAATAAGTTGTCTAATGCTAGCTAATAGGTGATCTGTCGGCCGAGTTTCAGTCATTTTTATCTTGCCGGCGTCACCTTTGTTAGCAATTTCTTCAGACATCTTCTCTCACAAAACTACCGGTCGGATTCATTTCAAATTTTATATCTACCGTCCTCACTCACAGTTTTGAGATTCTTAGATTTTTAAAATTTTTTGACGAATTATTGAAATATAAAAAAGTGCCCGTACTTGTAATGGTCCATACTTTGGAGGGGGGGGGCACTGATCAGCCTTGGCGGAGGTCTGCGCTCTCCGAGTGCTTCTAGTTGATTCTGTTTCTGTATTATTGGTCTGTGTTGTGGTTGTCAACATATGCTAGGATTGGAAAGTCTTCTGCTGCGTCTTACCATAAATGTCAGTCAAATATAGTAGTTTCAACTTCCACTCAACCTGAAAAATCTGCAGGGTCTGAACCAGCTACAACCCCCCCCCCCCCGAGGAGTGACCTCAGGTGATGTGCAGGGAGCTGAGATGGACAAACATTGATTCACATGGTTTGACATTATTTCTCTTCATCCATTTTGAGACACATTTATGTTTACCTGGACATTTTATAACATTATCCATTAAAACAGTATATAAAATCCATGGACGTTGAATGTTACATGTGCAAAAACACATGTAATTACATATGTTTAATATGAGCGTCACACGTTACATCATAAAAATGTTCCAAAACCAATGAATCTGACATGTGGTCACCTTTGTTTGTAAGATGAGTTGTGTGTTTGGGTTGTTTTTCACTTTGATTTGTGCACAGTGGGTTAATCCTAAACACTAGGATGTAGTGTGTGTTTGGAAAAAGAGTCTTCGTTTCAGGCTCTGCTGATGTTCTGATATATTCTAGACCAGGGGTGTCAAAGTCATTTTAGTTCAGGGGCCAGATTCAGATAAATTTGATCTGAAGTGGGCCGGAGCAGAAAAATAATAAAAGAATAACCTATAAATAATGACAACTCCAAATTTTTGTCTTTGTTTTAGTGTAAAAAAAAAACAACAAACAAAAACAAAAACAAAAAACATTAAATTATGGAAATACTTACTTTTATAAACTAAAAAAAAAAAAAAAAAAAAACATCCTGAAAAAACCGAAATTTAAATTAAAAAGCATAAGAAAATTTAGTGCAATTTTATCAATATTATTCCTCAACTCATCATTTCTACATGTGCATTATGGATCAGATCTACAAAGACAGAAAAATTGTTAAAATTGTGCCTAATTTTCTTTAGACATTTCAGGTTCTTCATATTTGTTCAGAAATTCACATTTTATTGTTACAGGAGAGTTTGTAAGTGTAAATATTTTCATAGTTTAATGTTCTTTTTTGCAATAAAAAAAAGAAAAAAAAAAGTTCTTAATTGTAGTTTTGTTTTGTTTTTTTTTTTTTGTTTTTTTTTTTGTTTTTTTTTTTGGCTAAATTCAAGATGTTTTTACTTAACTGAAGTTTTTTGGGGTTTTTTTTTTGCTTAATTGAAGATTTTTTTTACTTAATTGAAGATTTTTTTGGGCTTAATTCCAGATTTTTTTTACTTAATTGAAGATTTTTTTTGGCTTAATTCAAGATTTTTTGCTAAATTTGAGATTTTTTTGGCTTGAGTCAAGATTTTTTTACTTAATTGAAGTTTTTTTTTTTTTTGTTTGTTTTTTTGCTTATTTCAAGATTTTTTTTTACTTAATTGAATATTTTTTTGGCTTAATTCAAGATTTTTTTTTAACTTAATTGAAGATATTTTTTGGCTTAATTCAAGATTTTTTTTTAACTTAATTGAAGATATTTTTTGGCTTAATTCAAGATTTTTTTTAACTTAATTGAATATATTTTTTTGGCTTAATTCAAGATTTTTGCGAAATTTGAGATTTTTTTTGGCTTAATTCAAGATTTATTCCTTAATTCAAGCTTTTTTTTTTTTTTCTTTCCTTATTTCAATTCAACACTGTGGAATTTTTGCACCTGGCAAAAACATCCCAGGGGCCGAACTGGACCCTTTGGCCCCCGGGCCTCATGTGTGACACCCCTGTTCTGGACACTTCTTCTTCTTTAGTGTTTACTATTAGTATATCTTTAAGTGTTGATGGGGTGTTGTTGCACTGTTCTAGGATGACCTGTTGGACCTCAGTGACGTCTGCAGATTCTATGTGACTGTATTTTAACTCTTTAAAACCTGACGTGTCAGTGCTGACACACCCTGCACAGATGCAGTTTGGATGATGACTCCTTCACTGTTTGTGAAATTGGAAAAATTCCAACAGTTTCTGAAACCTGAGACGTTGCGCTTTGTAGGTTTTATTGAGTCATTCTGGTAATTTCATTCATACCTGTACTAGAAGCTGGAGAAGAAGCTGTTTCAACAAAATTATAACATGCAGTAAATTTGAAATGATTGGTAGATTTTGAAAGATCTGGGGAAAAAAAAAAGTTCTCACTCACAGCGTATTTTCAAACCTTTTAGTTAGTCAAAATAAGACAAAAGAAGTCCAGGTGGATCATTTTAGTCTTAGGGTTTAAAGGGTTCTCAGCCTTGGGAAGTAGGCCTGTAACGGTACACAACGGTACGTTTTCAGTTTTGAAAGCCACAGTTTGGGTTTTTTTTTTTTTTTTTTTTTCTTGGTTTGGTACAGGAAAAAAGGAAACCCCTCAAAATGTCTTTAATATATTTATGATTTTTTTTTTAACATTTTCCCCTCAATTTTTGGACAAAATAGAATTTAGAAAAAAAGGAATAATATAATTCTGCTGCTATAAATCAAATAGAAAATAAAAGGAATTATTAATATTACTAAATGTATTTTAAACATTAGTATTGCACTTTTCTCTGACAGGTAGTTTTGAACAAACAACAAAAATGTAATCACAGTTCTGTCAGTTCACATTCTGCAGAAAAATACCAAAAAAATTCCACATGAAGTGCAACATTAACAAGAGGACAAACTGGTATTCTGTTTAAACAAACTGAAGAGCAACTTTGAAAACAAAAAAATTAACCAAATTATTTATTTTAGGACAGAGAACAAACTGTTTAGGACACTTTGTGTACGTGTGCATGTGCAGAGTGCGATTTTTTTTTTTTTTTTGGTCAGAGCCGGGTTGGGGGGGGGTCCATAACTAACGTAACTAACGCTGGCGTGAAACGAAAGCGAAAAATATATACTTTCAATGTCCGACTCCTGGGTTCTATTCCTCTGTTATACAGCATACGGGAGAGACAGACAGACAGAGCAGGTGTAAGTGTTTTAGAACTATCGTAGTTCATAGGTGGTAAACAACGTCCATCTTATTAACGTCTCTTTCCTCGTTGTTGTCTTTCACCGGGACCTGAACTGATCCCAAACTGTACTGTACTGATGGTGGAGGGTCTTCAGTCTCCTCCTTCCAGGTTCACATCATATTTGTTTTTTTTTGTTTGTTTGGTTTTTTTTACCTTATATCAGCTGCTATTTTGTATTTCGGGTCAATGTGCGCTCCTTCAATATGTCCGTGTGAAACTTGCACGGATTTAAAGTTCCGCATCAAACAACATCTTTCATTCCTTCTTTTTTTTTCTCATCATACTGTGCCGTTTCAGTACAGCTGTGTACCGAACCGAACAGGTGTGTACTGAAACAGTTCGGTTCGGTACGTGCACCGCTAAAGGCCTAATGGGAAGTATGATATCTATTGTTTATCTAATAATCTAATAATATACAGGGTGGGGAAGCAAAATTTACAATGAACATTTAGTTGTTTTTTCTCAGCAGGCACTACGTCAATTGTTTTGAAACCAAACATATACTGATGTCATAATCATACCTAACACTATTATCCATACCTTTTCACAAACTTTTGCCCATATGAGTAATCAGGAAAGCAAACGTCAAAGAGTGTGTGATTTGCTGAATGCACTCGTCACACCAAAGGAGATTTGAAAAATAGTTGGAGTGTCCATAAAGACTGTTTATAATGGAAAGAAGAGAATGACTATGAGCAAAACTATTACCAGAAAGTCTGGAAGATACTATTAAAGAAGAATCTGAGAAGTTGTCACCCGAATATTTGAGCAACACTTGCGCAAGTTTCAGGAAGCGTGTGAAGGCAGTTATTGAGAAAGAAGGAGGACACATAGAATAAAAACATTTTCTATTATGGAAATTTTCTTGTGGCAAATAAATTCTCATGACTTTCAATAAACTAATTGGTCATACACTGTCTTTCAATCCCTGCCTCAAAATATTGTAAATTTTGCTTCCCCACCCTGTAGATGGCAAAAGGCTGAAACCCCACTGTCTTAGTTCGAATGTCACAAATATTTATGGAAAATGCGCAGGGGCAGCTGGTTAGATCACAGTGCAGAGCCCAAACAGAACATGCCTTACAGCAGGGCTGTCAAACTCGTTTTGGTTCAGGGGCCACATTTAGCCCAATGTGATCTGAAGTGGGCCAGACCAGGAAAATGATGACCTAATAACCTATAAACAATGACAACTCCAAGTTTTCCTCTTTGTTTTAGTACAACCCCCCCCCCCCCACACACACACACACACACCAAATTATGAAAATATATACATTTTACAAAAAAAGATGTGACTAACCTGAAAAAACTGAACTTTCATTAGACAAATTAGTACAATTTTAACAATATTATGCCTCATCTCATTTATACATGTACATTACACACAATGTTACACAAACTTTTTTTTTTTTTTGGCTTAATTCCATATATATATATATATATATATATATATATATATATATATATATATATATATATATATATATGTATTACTTAATTGAAGACTTTTTATGGCTTAATTCAAGATTTTTTTGCAAAGTTTGAGATTTTTTTTTGGCTTAATTGAAAATGTTTTCTTACTTAGTTGAAGATTTTTTTTTTTAAATTCAAGATTTTTTTTACTTAATTGAAGACTTTTTTTTTGGCTTAATTCAAGTTTTTTTTTTACTTACTTGAAGATTTTTTTTGTGTGGCTTAATTCAAGATTTTTTTAAAAACTTAATTGAATAATTTTTTTGGCTTAATTCAAATGTTTTTGCTAAATTTGAGATTTTTTTGGCTTAACTGAAGATTTTTTTTTACTTAATTGAAGATTTTTTTTTTGCTTAATTCAAGATTTTTTCCTGAATTCAAGCTACATTATTATTATTATTATTATTATTATTATTATTATTATTATTATTATTATTATTATTATTTCAGTTCAACACTGGAATTTTTGCACTTGGCAAAAACATCCCAGGGGCCGAACTGGACCCTTTGTCTGGCTGCATTTGGACCCGGGGCCGCATGTTTGACACCCCTGTTCTAGACACTTCTTCTTCTTTAATGTTTACTATTTGTGTAACTTTTATTGAAGAAAACAAAATTTAAAAAACAAAAAACAAAAACAATGTACAGAGTAACAACGTTTGTCCTGAGACTGGGCCCAAGATTACAATATAAAATATTTGGTTACAATGAAGAAAAAAAACCAAAACAATCCAGGCTTAAATATCCATTCCAATAAGACTGAATACTGGTCTCCATCTTCTTTCAAAGGTCGGAGTCTTCAGCTGTTAACTGTTCCATTAAACAAACTTGTTTAATTTTTTTGTATCCATTGTCCAATTGTAGGTGATTCAGGTTTCAGTCATAACATTGTTATCATTTTTCTCGCAGTCATCAGAAGAAGATGTAGTTTGAATTCTTGGTCGTTGGACAGACCATCAGGGAATATGTCCAGTAAAAATAATAATAGGTCCATAGAGAGGTTCACTTTAACCCTCCGGTATCCGGGTGTGCTTTTCAGGCACACTTTTCACTTCTTGTTGAAAAACTTCATATTATTTTTCACAATTTAAATAAGGTTAGAATTCAAACGTTGTTCATTTTTGCATGATCTTTAAAATTCTGGCCACCAACTAAAATGTGCACATTGTAAACAAAAGAAAATTACAAGACTAGCATCCAAGTGTGCCTAAAACGCACTATTTCTTCCATTATAACCACTGTTTTTGATCTGAAAGCCATTAAATCATAAATCCTGCTTTTACTGATATCTGGGCTTCATTTGAGAGATGAGGGTCTTAATTAATTTATTAACATTGTTAATGCTGCTGTTAATCATTGACATATGCCAGGCTGCAAAAATCAAATAATATGTAATCCAATTTTTATGTAGTATTTTGAAAAAACAAACAAACAAACAAACATATTTTGTGTTTTTTGCATCAAAAACTGTAGTGACATCATGATGAAAAGAGATCATTTAAAAGGTTAAAAAAAAATAAATGAATGATTATTTGATATGTATGATTAGGGCTGACTTTGATTTACCAAAATAAAATCAAATTAGAGCAGAAAAATAAATCAATATATAATATTTAATAGTTTGATTTTTAGGTGTGCATTTTTGGCACACTTGGTGACAGATGCTAGTATTTTTGAACATTTGACCTAGTGCCAAAAATAATAATAATGCAAATTAACCAATGTTGGAGTTAATCATTGACATATGCCAGGATGAAAAAAATCAAATAATATGTGATCCACTTTTTATGTAGTATATTGAAAAAAAATTTTTTGTGTGTTTTTTGCATCCAAAAAAATGGTTTGTTTACATTACAAACACGGCATTTAAAGGGTTAAAATATGTGACAGTTATAGGGTATTTGGTATTTTTATTTACAGCTCAAGTTGATGAAATAGAAAGAAGTGTAAAAGAATTAAAAACAAACTGTATGAAAATTTTTTTGACATTATTCCACAAGTGTGCTAAAAAGGCACACCTGGTGCTTTGTAAGGGTTAAGTAAACGATCCAATATGCCTTTTACATTAGTCCAGAAGTGTTTCACAATGGGGTTCTCCCAAAATATGTGTGTCTGATCACCGACAAGACCACAGTTTCTCCAACACTTGTTGCTAACACCACTTTACAAACATTTTGTAACAGATATTAAAATTTTGGAGTTTGGAACTAAAATAAGAACAATATCTATAATATTATGTCTCAGCTTATTATTAACACAACCGTGTGTCTACAAATGCACAAAACATTTAGTAACATGCAGAATACTGTTGAAATTGTACGTTTCAGGTTGTTCATATTTGTTTTTATTTATGTATTTATTTGCATTTTATTGTGAAAGGATAGTTTGTATAATGTAAATATTTTCATTGAGTAATGTTCTTTTTTTCACATTCCAAATTTCCAAGATGAAAATTTGTAGTGGTCATTATTTATAGGTTATTACCCCGCCCCCTGAAGGGAAGGCAGGAGGTATTGTTTTTGTTTTGTTTCTTTGTTTGTTTGTTAACAGTCTAGCAGCAAAACTATTGGTTGAATTTATACCAAATTTGGTTTATAGATCGCCAGTGACCCAGAATACATTTCATTACATTGTTGGAACAGTAGGTAAAAGTTAAAATGTTTTATGAATTTTTTAAAATCTTCCTGTTCATAATGGGCAAAATTTGTGCTAGGGGCGGGGTTTGTTGTGCCGGCACCACTTGTTATGTTATTATTTTACTTGAGATCACATCAGTCTGAATGTGGAACCTGAACTAAAAGGATTTTGACAACCTTGACTGTTAAAGGTAGGGTAGGCGATCCTGGAAAAATAGTTCAAGCAAGCTACATTTTTTAAAAATGCACAATTCCTCCCGAAGCCACGCCTCCAGAGTGCTGGATTGTACTCACAGAGGGGGGAGGGACAAATGGCAGTTGAATTTGATTGACATATCCTTCCTTGGCTTTTCAAACCATGTGAGATGTTTGAATGTATTATTTTTATTCTATTGTTTTTATTTGGTAGTGGTTTATTATTCTTATTTTTTGTTGTTTTTAATTGTATAGCTTTTTATTTTATTTTTTTTAAACCTATTCTTGTATTTTATTCTTTTATTTGGGTTTTTATTTATTGTTATGTACTGCACTGTTTTCTTTTATGTCTTTAAATCTATTCTGTATTTTATTCTTTTATTTTGGTTTTGACCCTTTCATGCATACTGGTCACTACAGCTGTTCTCTTGTATATTCATGGATTTTTTTTTTTTTTTTTTTTTACACATATCTTTATTAAAGTTGTAAGACACTACATATCTTTTCTGACATGAACTGGTAACATTATGTAGATCTCTCCTGAGCATAAACCCCCAGAATCACAAGCCATAGTTCCCCATAGTTTTCACACAATTTATCAGTAAATTCATGTTTCTGTGCGTCAAAAATTAAACATGTGGTGTCCAGCTGAGTGGACATTTTTGCAACTTCATGAAAAATAGGTTCATAAGAATTTTTGTTTTTCATTATTATTATTTTTTTTATGTATTTTTGAATTATTTTTATTTTATTTCTTTTTTTAAAATTTATTTGTCAGAATAAATTTTTCAATCGCATTGTTTTTTTCATGCGTAAAGAGGAATAAAAACACTCAGGAAAAAATTTTGATTAAGGTTCTCATAATTGGTGCATGAAAGGGTTAATTATTTTTCTGTACAGTACTTTGGTTCACTGCAGTTGTTTTAAAGCAGTGGTTCTTAACCTTGTTGGAGGTACTGAACCCCACCAGTTTCATATGCGCATTCACCGAACCCTTCTTTATTAAAAAATACAATACGATTTTTTTCAAATTCAAGACACAGGTATATGTTTTACTGGTGCACAAAATGAACCGTGCATTAACATCACTGTGCTCAAAGAACAAAACCAATACAGTGCATGAACTTACAACAAATTCCATACCTTTTCACAAAGACGTGATCTTTTTTAATACTACCACACTGAAATGGTTTTAATTTTTAACCTTATGTATTCCAATAATGAACTTATTGTATTTATGCTATTTATCATTTTTAACATTTTAACACACACCCATCACCTAATTTCCATCAGGCTACAATAATAATGAATATTTACTGCAAATCAGTGTGACTTCTGCTGTTGTGTATATGTATGTGTAGGCCGTCAGGTCAACCCGGTTTTCATTTCATCTCGCTCCGAACTTTCCGAACCACGCAATTTTGACATAAAAAAAAGATATTTGCATGTAGTGTATCAAAAAAAAAGTTCTTGTTATACTCCTTCAGTATTTTTGTGATCGTTGTTTTATTACGGCACTAGCTCGGCTTTAGCGTAATACGATTTCTCCATCCGCGACGGTGCGTCGGTCGTCACATGATTGTAACTGACCAGTGCGGTGACCGAAAAATGTAAACAAACGCTACACATGGCTGCCTCCGTGGTTAACAGGAAGTAGCAAAAGTCATAACAACGATGTGGAAAATACTCAAATAATTCATCGTCAGACGAGTGGAAGAGATTATAAACACTTCCGGATGTGTTGTAGTGCTATAAGCAACAACAATACACCACGTATATTGGATGTCAATCAGAGAAAGAGTCTCCGAAGCTGTTTGTTTACATACACGGACCTAGCCCGACACACACACCCGACTAATGAGTCGAGTGTGTGTCTTGACCTCCGCCGAACCCCTGAGACTGACTCACCGAACCCCTAGGGTTCGATCGAACCCAGGTTAACAACCACTGTTTTAAAGTGATTTACAAATAAAGTTGGATTGGATATCACCATTCAATCATTTCAATGGGCTGTGGCAATGGTTAAAATGGTTGGATGGTGTTTTTTCAGTCCTGTCCATTCCACAGGTAACTCAGTTTTTTTTATTTTTGTGTTAGAGCATTTAATTAATTGGTTACAATCAGGGTGCAAAGGGGATTTTAAGCAATATAGTAAAAAATGCTCCAGGAAAACATCTCCTACCTCACCTTTAATGTCTTCAGTGTAATTTTTTCACTTTCATCCTGCGGGCTGGATCGGACCCTTTGGCGGGCCGGATTTGGCCCCCGGGCCATATGTTTGACATCTTTGCCTTACAGCAGGGGTCTCAAACATGCGGCCCGGCGGCCAAATGCGGCCCGCCAAAGGTTCCAATGCGGCCCGTGGAATGAATGTGCAAAGTGCAAAAATTCCACAGTCGAGGCCGTTGAACTCATTTTAGTTCAGGTTCCACATACAGACCAATATGATCTAGAGTAAAATAATAGTATAATAACCTTCAAAAAATAACACTGGGTTACAAAAAATTTTTTTTTGCAAGTTGTCTTGTTTTTTTTCAACTGAATTAGGACCATTTTGCAAATCCAAAAATGACACCTGTTTTTCTCAATCAGGTCAGGTTTTTTTGCTAATTTGATTTTGAAAAATTTGATCTTCTCACAAAATATAATAATTAATACCAAAATAAGATCGGTAAGCACACTTTATGAAACTTGTGACTTGATTCCTGTTAGGTACAATGGTGTATTCAGCGCAGATGTAGCAGAATACGTCAGGCTTATTTTTGCAAGATCTTCTAGTCGAAGCCATTTCATTCACCTGTAATATTAAAAAAAAAAAAAAACATTAATCATAAATTGTCAAAAGTAAAATCTTCAGAACTCGTTTATTGCAAGAAATATGAAAGAATTTTGTATCATATGATGTGAAAATGCCCATAAATGTAAGCAAAAATGTTAAAAAGCCAATATGTAGCATAGTTCAGAAAGTTGACCTGATTGAGCAAAATTAATGTGATTTTTGGATTCAGCACACCAAAATTATCCTAAATCAGCTCAAAAAACTGAAACAATGCATTTGTTGTTGACCAGTGTAATGACTCCATATTTTCTTCTTGGTTTGATGTGAAAAAAAATAAAAAAAATAAATAAAAAAAAAATGACACTATGCCTATAAATAATGAAAACTTCTAATTTTTGTCTTTGTTTTAGTGCAAAAAAATAACATTAAATTATGAAAAAATTTACATTTACAAACTCTCCTGTAACAATAAAATGTGAATAACCTGAAATGTCTAAAGAAAATTAAACACAATTTTAACAATTTTCTGGCTATTACTCAGTGTTTAGTGTCTTTGTAGATCTGATCCATAATGCACATGTAGAAATGATAAGTTGAGGTATAATATTGTTAAAATAGCACTTATTTTTCTTAAGAAATTTTAGTTTTTTCAGGTTATTCACATCTTTTTTGTTTGGATAGTTTATAAAAGTAAGAATTTTCAAAATTTAATGGGGGGTTTTTGCACTAAAACAGACAAAAATTTGGAGTTGTCATTATTTACAGGTTATTTTGTTATTATTTTACTGGTCCGGCCCACTGGAGATCAAATCAGGTAGAATGTGGCCCCTGAAAGAAAATGAGTTTGAGACCCCTGCCTTACAGTATATGCTGTTCATGTGGTGGAATAGTTCAGTTCTTGTTTTGGCTTTGTGTCGTTTCATAGGATGGTACACAATAAATTAGCCAGTGTAAAAAATGCAGTGTCAAAGTATTTTAATTCTTTCGGAGTTATTCCAACAATGGACAGAGTAAAATTGAACAAGATAACTTCCAGTGTCGGTGAAAATAATTGGAGTTTCCAGAGGTTTTACACTGTCAGTGTCATATATTCAGTGTTAAAGTCAATTGACTCTCTCAAAGTTAATTCAACACCGATAAGAGCAAGATACCTTTCAGTGTTCAAAAATAATGACTCTGAAAAGCCCCGCCCACCTACCTCCGTGCTCAAACTGAGTGAGAAGTCGGACTCTGGCGTCGCCATCTTCCTCGCAACGAAAAACTGCGTTTGTAAGTTTGTGTAAATAAACTATTGTTTTTGTTATTTCATCCGAGCAGATTCTGTGCGCGAGAATATAGTTACGTCGTCGTCGTCAGTGTTGGGTATGTGTTTTCAAATACCGAATTTCAAATGGATAACGTGATATCGGGTCGGCGGCTTTTATTTTACATGTCATTTTATGTTTACTTTTAATTGCGATATTTAATTTTTACTTAAAATAAATTGGGAACAGAAATAATAGTATCTTTTTTTCCCCCCTGCAGACACTGGGACTATAGTACATCACATGTAACACCGGTAGGAGGCATTTAGAAATCAACACTCTTTGGAGTCATTTATTAATCAACATGTAGTGTTAAGTAGGTTTAACACTGGAAAAGTTATTTCTTAACACTTAACTCTTCAGTGTTGAATGTGAATAACACTATGGGTGTTACTTCTCACATAGTGTAAAACTTGATTGACACTAATAAGTGTAGTGTAGTGTAAAATATTAACTCTTACTAGAGTAAAGTTCACTCTGGAAATGTAACTCTATGTTCAGTGTAAATTTGACACTTTGTAGATAGGGACCACATGTTCACTGAGGTAGTGTTAAAATTAACTCTTTAAGTGTGATATAAAGACTGGCGATTTTACTGTGTATGTTCTTTTCAGGACACATGACTGGGATGTAGCTCGTCTTTGCAGTCGGTGACGTTCCGCTGTAATCCTACACCCACATGCTTCTCCTGTCATTATGGCCTTTTTAATTTGGGCTTTTGCTCACTGTGCTTTACTCACTAAAACTGTCAGGACTGTTCTACAATCATACATAAGTGAGGACAGACAGGAGGACAAAGACAGAAACACTATCTCATACCCTGCAGACCAAGATGTGCCCGTCTCAGTCCTCTGGACATCACCTGATGTCAAGGATATGCTTTGGTCCAACAGTAGATTCAGCAGATTTTTTTTTTTTTTTTTTTTTTTTAGTATCAGTGGTTACAACTATGACTGATTTTACTGATGTTTTTGCAGCAGACGACTTTGCAAAAGCCTCATAGAATATTTGCACAGTCACTGTCAAACTGCATTTTCATACACTATATAGACAAAGGTATTGGGACACTTTGAATTCAGGGGTCTGGGATACAAAACAATAATGATAAATGTCATAATATAGTTTAATATTCTGATAAATATCATTTTGTTTATTAATATTAATGTTTTTATGTTTGCAAATCAGCATGAACAGGACATCTTACAACTGTAGCCATGATGCGTCCTGATATTTTTGTCCATGTAGTTTATAAACATCAAAATTTCCTTAAACCACATACAAACAATTACAAAGTCATCTTACTATCACCTCAAGAACATTTCTAGGATTAAAGGACTGATGTCGCAGCAAGACCTTGAAAAACTTGTCCATGCCTTCATCTTTAGTCGAGTTGACTACTGTAACAGTATCTTCTCTGGTCTGCCTAAAAAGTCTATTCGACGACTGCAACTGATCCAGAATGCTGCTGCTCGAGTCCTCACTAAGACCAAGAGAGTGGACCACATCAGTCCAGTTCTGAGGTCTCTACACTGGCTCCCTGTCTCTCAGAGAACAGACTTCAAAATTCTCTTACTAGCATATAAAGCACTGAATGGTTTAGGCCCAAAATCCATCAGAGACCTTCTAGTCCAGTATGAACCATCTTGACCACTCAGGTCATCTGGTGCAGGTCTGCTCTGTGTTCCAAAAGTCAGAACGAAACATGGAGAATCAGCGTTCAGTTTCTATGCTCCGTGTATCTGGAACAAACTACCAGAAAATATCAGGTCTGCTGAGAGTCTGAGTTCTTTTAAGTCCAGGTTAAAGACTCACCTGTTCACTGCTGCCTTTGACTAAAAGGCTTTTGACTTTTTAAATTTTATATTCTCTTTGAAACTCTGCACTGCGACTTTTACTTTAATATGTGTGTGTTTATATTTTTATTTTATTTTATTTTGATTGTATGTGTTGTTTTCTTACTCGCTGTTTTTAATCACCTTTTATATGTTTCTTTTATAATGTTTTAAATGTGTTTCTTTTTGTTTCTTTTATTTCAATGTCCTGTGTGAAGCACCTTGAATTGCCTTGTTGCTGAAATGTGCGATACAAATAAACTTGCCTTGCCTTGCCTAAAGTCTCAAATGTTTAACACTGAAATTTCAACTCTCTGTGTAGGTGACACCGGTTAGAAAACAGCAGTGAATGAGTTGATTTAAACGTCTGGAATCAGTGATATGTCTGTTTGCTGTTTGTGGACACATGTTGACATACAGTCGAACACAACAGAACAGTGACACTGTTTGTCTAGTGTAGTTTCCAAAGTCTTTGTGCCACCGCAGCTTCGTTTACCATTGATTAACACTGCAGCTCTGTGTGCAAACTGCTGCCTGCATTAATTGGCTCTTTGATTATCTGAAGCTCAGAGTCAATGTCTGGCCTCAGAGCTGAAGTGGATCGATGAGTCCTCGTGGAGAATGCATAAACTAGGAGAGCAGCGCTGGGACAGAGTCGGCGTCTCTTAGCTCAACTTGACAAATATGGCTGCGAGTGAGTACTTTTCTGGTGTTGTTACATCATACTCCCTAATGTGATTCCAGGAAAAGATGCTGCCTAATTATGGGGAGCAGGTTTTCCAGGTGCGGCGTTATGATTTGTAAGCAAACCTCAAAGCATTCCACCGCGCTCTCATTCATTATCATGTTTTTGGATGAGTCTGCAAATTAAAGTTATGCTCAGACTCGCTCAGGCCAAGTAATAGGAACAAAAACATGCGATGTAAACGAATACAGGTCAGGCTAGCGCACAAAAGAGGACGCTGAAAATGTGTGTCAAAGCATTATGACGACGGGATTATCGGTAAAAGAAGACAAAAGCAAGTGCAAATGTAGAAAAAAAGCCAAAATGTAAATGACAAAAGTCTAAAGTAGAACGCGATAGAAACACAAGGGTCTGATGGGAATGTTCATAACACTGGGTTACAAAAAATGTGTTTTGCAAGTTGTCTAGGTTTTTTCAACTGAATTAGGTCAATTTTGCACCGCTAAAACCAATAAATGTTGTTATTATTATTATTATTATTATTATTATTATTATTATTATTATTATTATTATTATTATGGGCTAACACTGGAAACGCGGGGCAATTTTAGCAGTTCATATGTGTTTTCCGAGGGATGGAGGCAGGAAAATGTATGATTGACAGCTGTAAATATGGATCAATACAGAGGCAACATGGCAGCTCCAATAACTGTGATATTTTGGGGTCACTTCTGTATAAGCAGCATGAAAGAGCATCAGGTTATCTATCTAGCATATTGGTTGTTTTGATTTTTTGTTTCCGTACCTGTGTTAACCAAATTAAGTTCCTTATATTTTTTTTCTTAAGTGGAATTACACTGGGTTACAAAAAAATGTTTTTTGCAAGTTGTCTAGGTTTTTTCAACTGAATTCGGACCATTTTGCACCGCTAAATCCAAAAATGACATCTGTTTTTCTCAATCAGGTCAGGTTTTTTTTGCTAATTTGATTTTGAAAAATTGGATCTTCTCACAAAATTGATGACATTTTTGTGACTTTCTCGGTTGATTTTTTATATAGTTCTCACCCAAAATAGGCTTTAAGAGAAAAAAAAAAAAATTTGATCACTTGATTCCTGCTAGGTACAATGGTGTATTCACCGCAGATGTAGCAGAATACGTCAGGCTTATTTTTGCAAGATCTTCTAGTCCAGGGTTCTGCAACCTTTATTATCAAAAGAGCCATTTTCCCCCCTCTTCCGCCAAAAAAAATAGTCTGGAGCTGCAAAAAATAACAGAGCTTATAAACTTGTAAAAGTTTTAATTTTTTTTTTTACATTTTATCTGTTACAACCACTGAATACAACAAACAGAAGTGCAGTGTGGAATGGATTCTGGAGTATGATTACTCTAAAAGTACACAGTAAAAGTATTTCATAGTATTTGTGCTAATAGTATATGAAGTACTAATACCAAAAATACTAAATTCATGAGGCACTCATTGGAAAAAAAAAAAAAAAAATTGATTATTGAATTTAGTCTTGAAGCCTATTTCAGATGAAAAAACAAACATTTTTGGAGCAAGGAAGGGATTTTTGAGTATGATTACTTCAAAAGTGCAGAGTAAAAGTATTTCATAGTATTTGTGCTAATAGTATATGAAGTACTAATACCAAAAATACTAAATTCACGAGGTACTCATTGGAAAAAAAAAATTCTTCATTATTGGATTTTAGTCTTGAAGCCTATTTCAGATGAAAAAACAAACATTTTTGGAGCAAGGAAGGGATTTTTGAGTTGATTACTTCAAAGGTACACAGTAAAAGTAGTTCATAGTATTTGTGCTAATAGTATATGAAGCACTAATACCAAAAATACTAAATTCACGAGGTACTCATTGGAAAAAAAAAAAAAAAAAATCATTATTGAATCTAGTCTTAAAGCCTATTTCAGATGTAAAAACAAACATTTTTGGAGCTAGGAAGGGATTTTTGAGTTGATTACTTCAAAAGTACACCGTAAAAGTAGTTCATAGTATTTCTGCTAATAGTATTTGAAGTACTAATATCAATTGTAAAAAAATTCATGAGGTACTTATTGGAAATCATAATTTTATTCATCATTGAATTTAGTCTTAAAGCCTATTTCAGACAAAAACAAACACTTTTGTAGCTTGGAATGGAATCTGTTGTGGGATTACCCCAAAAGTACACAGTACTTATACTCATTCAGTTGCTCTATGAAAAGTATCGCTATTTATGAAAATTATTCTCTTCAAAACTCAACACTGCCTCCACAGTTCCCAGTTGTACTGCTCCATATTCTCCCGGAAAATGGACAGAATTATGTGAGTAATATACAAAGGACGGACAGAACCCTCCGTCCGTATCCGTCTGCGTCTTTAACGTAGAGCAGAAATAAGCCCTTACTTTTGTTGTTGAAGGCACATTTGCTCCATGCAGCTCATCTACCATAATTGTCGAATAAGTAGCGCACTAGAAAAACGCTAGCGGCGGGGTTGACCGCAGTAAAGGGAGGAGCCACTACAAGGAGGATGAAGAGCCGCAGGTTGCCGACCCCTGTTCTAGTCGAAGCCATTTCATTCACCTGTAATATTAAAAAAAAAAACATTAATCATAAATTGGCAAAAGTAAAATCTTCAGAACTCGTTCATTGCAAGAAATATGAAAGAATTTTGTATCATATGATGTGAAAATGCCCATAAATGTAAGCAAAAATGTTAAAAAGCCAATATGTAGCATAGTTCAGAAAGTTGACCTGATTGAGCAAAATTAACGTGATTTTTGGATTCAGCACACCAAAATTATCCTAAATCACCTCAAAAAACTTCAACAATAAATTTTTGGTTGACCAGTGTAATCTGCAGAGAAGACACGTAAGTAAGCCTTTATGATTTGTCGTAAACAAATTGGATTTGCCGTCTGAGTAAAGCGGAACTGGATGATGGATGTTGGCGATTTGATCACTTTTGGGCCCAATCCCATGTCACCCATTGGCCCTCCCCTTTACCCCTACCCTGGGGCGCCGATAGGGGGGGGTAAACATGACAAATTCATGGGGCCCAGAATTTGTGGGGGGCTCAAAAAGCAGTCGATACAGGCAGGGTGCGATTTATCGGGGGGTGGGAGGTTAGGGATCAACCCCCCCCACCCCCTCTTTTTTTTTACATCCCTACTTCTGCTCAATGAATTTCATCCTGGGGGGGGGGGGGGGGGGGGGGCACAATAACAAACCGATGTAAATAACAAACAGGTTGTGACTGAATTTTCGTACACCTATATCTTACATTACTGGCGCTAACTGAACTGTCGGCGGTCTCTTTTGTGTAAGATCTGCTGTATAATAGAGGAATAGAACGCGGGAGTTGGACAATGAAAGTATGTAAAGTTTCATTTTTGTTTTACGTGTCACCTGGCTCGCTTGCATTTCAGCGTGTAGACCAGGGGTGTCAAAGTCATTTTAGTTCAGGGGCCATATTCAGCAAAATTTGATCTGCAGTGGGCCGGACCAGAAAAATAATAACATAATAACCTATAAATAATGACAACTCCAAATTTTTGTCTTTGGTTTGGTGTAAAAAACAAACAAACAAACATTAAATTATGAAAGTACTTACTTTTATAAACTATCCCCCAAAAAAAAAAAAAAAACCTGAAAAAACTGAAATTTAAATTATTTAAAAACATTTTTAAAAATTTAAAAAATGTCAGAAAATTTAGTGTAATTTAACAATATTATTCCTCAACTTATCATTTGTCCATGTGCATTATGGATCAGATCTACAAAGACACTAAACACTGAGGAACAGGCAGAAAAAATGTTAAAACTGTGCTGAATTTTCTTTAGACATTTCAGGTTGTTCATATTTGTTCAGGTTATTCACATTTTATTGTTACAAGAGAGTTTGTAAATGTAAATATTTTCATGATTCAATGTTATTTTTTGCACTAAAAGAAAGAAAAAAAAAGCTGTTAATTCTAGATTTTTTTTGGCTTAATTCAAGATTTTTTTGTACTTAATTCAAGATTTTTTTTTTTTAAACTTAATTCAAGATTTTTTTGGCTTAATTAAAGATTTTTTTGCTGAATTTGAGATTTTTTTTTTTTGCTTAATTGAAGATTTTTATTTTTTTTTTACTTAATTGAAGATTTTTTAATTTTTTTTATTTTTTGGCTTAATTCAAGATTTTTTTTACTTAATTGAAGATTTTTTTTCTACTTAATTAAAGATTTTTTGCTAAATTTGAGATTTTTTTTTTGCTTAATTGAAGATTTTTTTTATTTTTTATTTTTTTTTACTAAATTCAATATTTTTTTTGGTTTAATTAAAGATTTTTTGCTGAATTTGAGATTTTTTTTTTGCTTAATTGAAGATTTTTTTTTTTTACTTAATTGAAGATTTTTTTTTTTTTTTTGGCTTAATTCAGGATTTTTTTTTCTACTTAATTAAAGATTTTTTGCTAAATTTGAGATTTTTTTTGCTTAATTGAAGATTTTTTTGCTAAATTGTATTTTATTTTTACTTAATTGAATATATATATATATATATATATATATATATATATATATATATATATATATATATATTATTTTATTTTTTTTTGCTTAATTCAATATATATATATATATATATATATATATTTATTTAATTGATTTTTTTTTTTTTTTGGCTTAATTCAAGCTAAATTTTTTTGGCTTGTTTCAATTATTTCAATTCAAGACTGTGGAATTTTTGCACTTGGCAAAAACATCCCAGGGGCTGAACTGGACCCTTTGGCCCCCGGGCCGCATGTTTGACACCCCTGGTGTAGACTACGGAAGGAAATGAATCGCTCATGTCGCATGTGTTGCTTGCGCATATCAACTATGTAGGCAGCCTTACTTACGTTAGTTTTGGACCACTGCCCCACCCCCCCCCGCCTCTGACCGAAAAAAATCATCCCCTCCTCTGCGTTTTTTACAAATCGCACCCTTGACGGAGGTAAGAAGTTGTGAAAATTTCGTGTAAGGTCAGCTGTATAACAGAGACACAGAAGTCGGGAGTCGAATACTTAAAGCATGTTAAGTTTCAGTTTCGTTTAATGTAAGTGACTTTATGTATGGACCTCACCCCCAGGTATATACCCCCCCCACCACCACCCCCACTCTGACAGATTGAGAAGATAATGAATTAACGAAGGCTCCACAACGTTTATGTTTTCATGGGGCCCAAAAATGGTAGCGGCACCCCTGCCCCTACCCTACATTTTGTCCATGCTAAGGGGTAGGGGGTGTCCCAATTCTTGATGAGTCGGCCGGGACGGGGTAAGGATGGGGAGGGGGGGGCTGTTTGGCCCTCGAACCGCACTACAAATGGAGAGGTATGAGAAACTTCCCATAATTCTGTTTGAATCATCAGCAAAATGGAGGTAAACAGTAAAACATGCAGAAGTGCGATGAAAGAGACACGTAAATGTTAGCTAAGTATTTTCTTCCGTAAATAACTTAATCATTTGATCGTTAATGCTGTTTCAATTTATTATTTAGACTTAAGGATTTCTGCGGTTTGCCATTGATTGCCGCAAAAAGATGACCAAAAGTCATGCAACAGAGACGGTTACATTGTGGGTGAATTCTTTCGCAAATAAAGTCGTTGCATCTTTTTATAGCACCATTGACGACTGCTGCAGGTCTCGAAGGGTTGTCTCATTTCATAGGGGGAATATTTCAAGCCCTACCCCTTGCAATTCTGGTTCAATGGGGTAGTGCCAAGTGCAAGGGCCATGGAATTAGGACTGGGCCTCGAAGCTAAAACCCCAGAAGGAATGTGTCAAGCGAACGGGATCACGGTTGCGTAGAAACACTAAAGTCTTGGAGAACACCGCAGAGGACACTCCTCTTTAGAAGTTTAGAGGTTAAATAAATGTTTTGCATCATCTAACGAGCAGCGGTAGTCATACGGGAATTTATGCGGCAAAGTTCTGTACAAAGTATTTAGCAGAAACAGGGTGGCTGTGTACTTGTTAGGATTTATGAGTTTGACTTTAGCGCTTTAACACACATACAAAGACAGATGGTGCTGTAAATAATGATGATAAAATATTACACTTTCGGTAAAAGTTTGGACTTGCTGAATATCATTTTATTGTAATTGAGTGAAGAAAAAAAAAGCCATAATCAGTCAAACTGAAACAAACGCAATCAAATGTGTCCAGTGGAAGAAAAACATCAACCTTAGTTCAAACTTCTGTCCTGGTTGTAAAAGTAAATTTAAGTTTCGGCTCTCGATAACAAAGAAAAATATAACAAAATACTTACTCCATTACTTGAATATGATCAAATCTTGTTGCGACAGAATAGGAGATTTCAAGCAACTAAAAATATCTAGTTGTAAAGTTCCCCGACGTGTCTTTAATGCAGCGCAACCACATAGAAAATGAGTTAATTTCTCTGGATACAAAGAAAAGATAAATGATCTCCTCAACATATGCAAAAATATGCTTATATTGAACATGATAATTCCACTGTGTGGAAATAAGGCTCTAAGTCTACAGGGTGGGGAAGCAAACTGTACAATATTTTGAGGCAGGGATTGTAAGACAGTGTATGACCAATTAGTTTATTGAAAGTCATGAGAATTTATTTGCCACAAGAAAATGTACATAATAGAAAATGTTTTTATTCTATGTGTCCTCCTTCTTTCTCAATAACTGCCTTCACACGCTTCCTGAAACTTGCGCAAGTGTTCCTCAAATATTCGGGTGACAACTTCTCCCATTCTTCTTTAATAGTATCTTTAAGAAAGTCGACATTGCTGTGTGATGTTCTATTGGTAGCATGTTCTAAAACGCCCCAAATAGCAGAATCCAGAGGGTTTAGATCTGGGCTAGAAGGCGACCATAAACATGATTCCCAAAAATTGCTAAAATTGGATTTGTTGTTGTTGTCAACAAGTGTTTTGGTGTTCTTGTGTAAGATTTGAACTTCAAATCCTATTTTACTGCATTTCTAACGCTCTTGTTGTCTACCTCAAGTTCAATTGCTATTTTTCTCATGGATTTGGTTGGATCCTTTAGGATTTTGGATTTGAGAGTTTTAATAAAAGCTTTGGTACGTTTTTTGTTGCTTCCTCCACTTCCAGACTTTCTGGTAATAGTTTTGCTCATAGTCATTCTCTTCTTTCCATTATAAACAGTCTTTATGGACACTCCAACTATTTTTGAAATCTCCTTTGGTGTGACGAGTGCATTCAGCAAATCACACACTCTTTGACGTTTGCTTTCCTGATTACTCATATGGGCAAAAGTTTCTGAAAAGGTATGGATAATAGTGTTAGGTATGATTATGACATCAATATATGTTTGGTTTCAAAACAATTGACGTAGTGCCTGCTGAGAAAAAACAACTAAATGTTCATTGTAAATTTTGCTTCCCCACCCTGTAGGCCTAATATCTTAAAACCAGCACAGTTCCACTATAGACAAGTGCTTTTGTCTGGATACAAATGAAAAAGATGAATAATTTCCTTGATTTGCAGGAAAATGTGCTTAAAGTGTCAGTTAACTCTTTCAATGCCACGGGCCGATCAGATCGGCTTTGGAGAACACGCCATATTTGTGCATAAACAAACCATCCACCCCCATTTCTTTGTCACATTTCGATGACGTTCTTTCAAATCTTCTTGCAAATTACGATCAATAATGAATCGGCTGCGTCCGGTGCGTTTTGAATCTAAGTAGCAATCGGTCGGATGTTACCGAGCGGTTTTTGACCAAGGAAGAGCTCGCGTTTCGTTTTCTGCTTGGGAAATTTTATGAATGAATTTATGAATGAAATCATATGCAAATTAGATGGCCATTTTGTAGTAATATCGTAAACACAGTGATCTGTCAAAACAGTCCCATCTGCTAGAAAATGAGTTGTGATGGCGATTCAGACTTCGATTATAAAAACGACGCGAAATACTGAAAAACGGCCAAATTCTGTGGCACTTTTAAGGCTTATTAGCCCCTTAACTGTCTGGAACCGAAAGAGTTAATGTGCTTAGCCAGTGTCTTGAACTGAGGTTTACTGTTCTTGTCATTGTCCTCGTAAGCGTTGATCAAACACCTTTATAATCCTGCTAATTCCAGTTTCAAACGTGAACTTCATCAGAACTTCTCAGAAATAATTTAAGGACCTAAAAAAAAATCTTTAAACAAGTGAAATAAATCTGAAAATTAATTAAATTGAAATTGAAAGGGTGTATGAAACAAAATTTATGGGAGTGATTATTGACCATAAACTCTGTTGGAAACCACAAATAGAATACATCAAATGCAAAATGTCCAAGGCTGTTGCGATTCTTTATAAAACTCGAGACTTGTTAAGCAAAAAATGTTTGCATATATTGTATTGTTCACTGGTAATGCCATATATGTCGTACTGTGTGGAAATATGGGGCAATTTGTATAAAACTAATATAGACCCGATAATTAAACTCCTATTAGAGTCATAAACAAAGCTGGTTATCTCCAATCAAGTAATCCACTTTTTGTAGAATCTGGTTTACTAAAATATTTTGATATTATATATTTAAAAACAATGGAATTTATGTTTCGCGTTAAAAGTAAAAACCTTCCTTTTTGTATTCAGAAAATTTTTAAGTTAAGAGAAGGACATTATAATTTAAGAGGGATGTTTGTGTTTGAAACATGTAAAGTAAGAACAAACGTTAAATATCACAGTGTTTCAGTTATTGGTGTCAAGCTATGGAACGAACTGAAGGATGAAGTGAAACTGTGTAGCTCACTGTCGAGTTTCAAAAAGACTTTAATTTGTCAAATTATGAAGGGCTATGAAAGTAATATGATTACAAAATGACTTATTACACTGAATTTAGTATAATTTAAGTTTAAGTATTTATCTGCTGCAACTTCAGGTGTGAACTTGGACTAAGGATGTGAATAGGAGAAGCAGAAATAAGCCTCCAGCTTCAGCTTCTTCCTTTTTCAGTTACAAAATGTGTTAATTTTATGTTTGTTTTTTTAATATGTATGTGTTTTGTTTTGGTGTTTGTTTGTTTTGTTTTTTTAATATGTATGTGTTTTGTTTTGTTGTTTTTTTTGTTGTTTTTTTTTAAAATATGTATATGTTTTGTATTTTGTATTTAACTGAAATAAACATTCATTCATTCATTCATTCATTCAAATACTGATAAGAACCGCCTGGCTTTGCAGAAACAAAAACTGAATTTGCTTGGTGTTTTCAAAGTGGCGCATCTGGACATTGACATTCATGTTCCCTCGATTTGTCTTTCTCTCACATGGACTCACTGAGCTATTTTTTTTAGCAAACGAACAGCTCATTAAAGACTTCCCATTTACATAAAGTAACTGAATTTAGTCCAAAAAAAAAAAAATATATATATATATATATATATATATTTTACCAAAGAAGTACTAATTTCATCTTGCAGTCTTTCCGTTGAAGCCATCAGCTCTAGTGGATTTTATTTTATTTTTTTAATTAACAACATCTCCGGTCAGAAAAATAAGCAAATCACTTGAATAAGACTGCACTTGTTTGAATTTAATTACAAATATCATGATTAAATTCGACTTTAACTCTACAACAGCTGCTAAAAACACAACAAAATACCAAGAATTTTAATTTAGTTTGTAGAAATAATGATGATTTTAGCACCAAATGTGTTCTTTTACTTACAAAAGTAGTGGAAACCAATGAAATGTTTCTATTCTTTAGCGCTTTGTCACTGTATTTGACGCTGAAAGTTGTTTCTTATGGTTCTCATACGCAACTTATCCTTGGCATTAGTATTTATCACTATATTTTTATATTTTATTTTATTCTGTATATATATTTACACTTTTTTTTCTTTTAAACTGTTTGCACTACGCACCACCAGAGAGTTGTCTCTTTTAATTTCTTTTTTTTTTTTTTTTTTTTTTTTAGAAAATTTAGTTTTCCTCTTTTTTTTCTCTCTGGCGGTGACAATCTGATAGAAATTGCACCAGGCAAACTAACACTGGAGAGATGCAAAACAACACTTCTCCTGAGTTAATTTCCACAGGCTTGACTAACTCTTTTTGTTAACCCCAACTCTGAGTGACATTTAACTCACAGTGAGTTAAAACTACACTTTGAGAGTGAAAATTGACTCTGAAACGTTTAACCCTGAAATTTCTTTTTTTTTTGAACAACATTTTATTCATATTTATATTTCAAGCTTTACAATATGTACAATCCTTCCATATTGTTAATGTAGAAAGCTACATATCTTTTATAACATAAAAAGAACAAATAAACATAACTTTTCGGCAAACTGGTACCTCAAATCAGTGTACTGTTACAAGGTCTTATTTGCATACCTAATATATCTGCCTACAATTATTTTAATAATTACATAAAAATACAAATAATATCCCCCCCAGCGTCAGACTCTCAAATGCTACAATATCAAATCCAAATGGATTATCAAAGGATTCCACCTCTTCTTGAACAAATCAGTGGTAAGGTTTAGGTTTGCTGTTATTTTTTCCATTGTATAGACCCTCACAATTCTTTCCTTCCACTGATTTATTGTTGGAGGAAGTGGTTTATACCAGGATACAGTTAGTATTTTTTTTTTTTTTTACCAAGACAAGAATTTTCAATTTTTTTTTCAATTTTTCCTTATTGAAAAACATATATGGTTCTATATGGGTTTTCTTTTTTTGGGGGGGTCTTTATGTCTTTTTGGGGGGTCTTTATGGTTTTGTTTTTTTATTTTTTTCAATTTTTTCCTTATTGAAAAAAAATTAGCAGGGAGCACTCCAAAGATAAAAATCAGTGGGTCAAATTCAATGTAAGTGTGTAGTATTTTAGAAAGTCCCCCCCCCTAATTCCCTCCCAGAAAGATTTAAATTTTGGACAATCCCAAAAAAATGTGTGTGTGATCTCCAATTTGTCCACAATGTCTCCAGCATAAATTCGTTTTAGTTTTGTCAAACTTAGAAATAACTAGAAGCACTCGGAGAGCGCATACCTCTGCCAAGGCTGATCAGTGCCCCCCCCCCGTGGGCCCCCCCACCCCCGATCACCACCAAAATGTAATCATTTCTTCCTTATCCCATTTCCAACAAACCCTGAAAATTTCATCCAAATCTGTCCATAACTTTTTGAGTTATGTTGCACACTAACGGACAGACAAACAAACAAACAAACAAACAAACCCTGGCAAAAACATAACCTCCTTGGCGGAGATAACTAGAAACACTCGGAGAGCGCAGACCTCCGCCAAGGCTGATCAGTGGCCCCCCCCCGTGGGCTCCCCCACGCCAAGGAGGTTCTGTTTTTGCCAGGGTTTGTTTGTCTGTTTGTTTGTTTGTTTGTCTGTCCGTTAGTGTGCAACATAACTCAAAAAGTTATGGACAGATTTTGATGAAATTTTCTGGTCTGCGCCCCCCCCCCATGTGCCCCCCCACCCCCGATCACCACCAAAATTTAATCATTTCTTCCTTATCCCATTTCCAACAAACCCTGAAAATTTCATCCAAATCTGTCCATAACTTTTTGAGTTATGTTGCACACTAACGGACAGACAAACAAACAAACCCTGGCAAAAACAGAACCTCCTTGGTGGAGGTAATAAATGGGGTTTTAACCCTGAAATTTCAACTCTCCAATTTTTACTGTGTATACAAAAAAAAAAAAAAAAAACAGAAAAGAAAAGAAAACAAAAATTGTCCACCACAAAGGACATTCCATAAAAAATGTACAAACTGCATGTGAAAAAACTGTTGCATCATGATATTTCCATTATAGACACTTATTGAATAAAAAACAAAAAAAAAAAGCTTGTACTTTGCTGACATTTCCTGGGTCTGAGGAGGTTGAACATGTTCCTAAAAATAGATTCCTACGTGTACTGAGATTACACGTGGTGAGATGCGTTCCTTGGGATGGTAATGCAATATCACTAATGGTCTTATAGATTGGCTTGTTTGTTTTGGTGGTGCAGTAAAAGAACACACACACACACACACACACACACAACAACACACATACACAGGAAGCCCCACTATGTCTGTCTCTAAGCTTTGGAAAAGTGCTGTGGGTGGTTTATTGATTGAACCTTTGAGGTCAGTGTGTATATGTGTGTGTGTGTGTGTGTGAAGGGGGGGGGCAGTGTGTGCGGTGTCTGGCAGTATTTATCTGTGCTGATGTTAGAAGAATAGAGACGAGGTGTTGGCTCGGCCTGAGGGGACGGCTCAAGCTCGATAGAGAAACAAGACACGTAGAGAGGCCCAGCCAGCATGTTGGAAGCAAATGTCATTGGCTTTAAGAAGCTCCGTCCCCTGGGATGCACCTGTGTGTGTGTGTGTGTGTGTGTGTGTGTGTGTGTGTGTGTGTGTGTGCCAGCAGGTGTGTGCGTCTGTCTAAATACTGCAGTAGAAACAACCAAGATCAGCGGGTCAAACATGCAAACATAAAAGGGTCCAGTTGAGACATAATATTGTTAAAATTACACTCATTTTTCTTATGAAATTTCAGGTTTTTTCAGGTTAGTCACATCTGTTTTTGTGAAATGAAAATATTTTGAGTTTTGGGTTTTTGCATTAATACAAAAACCCAACCAAAAAACCTGGGATGTTTTTGCCAAGTGCAAAAATTCCACAGTCTTGAATTGAAATAAGAAAAAAAAAAAAAAAAAAAAAAAAAGCTTGAAAAAAAAAAAAAAAAAGCTTGAATTAAGGAAAAATCTTGAATTAAGCAAAAAAAAAAAAAAAGCTTGAGTTAAGGAAAAATCTTGAATTAAGCCAAAAAAAAAAAAAAAAAAAAAAAATCAATTAAGTGAAAAACAATTTTCTTCAATTAAGCCAAAACAAAAATCTTCAATTAAATAAAAAAAAAAAAAAAATCTTCAATTAAGCAAAAATAAATAAATAAATAATAAGTAAATAAATCTTCAATTAAGCCAAAAAAAAATCTCAAATTTTGCAAAAATCTTTAATTAAGCCAAAAAAATCTTCAATTAAGTAAAGAAAAAAAAAAAAATCTTCAATTAAGCCAAACAAATATCTCAAATTTTGCAAAAAATCTTTAATTAAGCCAAAAAAAATTCCTCAGTAAAGTAAAAAAAAAAAAAAAAAAAAAAAAAAAATTCAATTAAGTAAAAAAATCTTGAGTTAAGAAAAAAAAAAAATCTTCAATTAAGGCAAAAAAAAATCACAAATTTAGCAAAAAATCTTTAATAAAGCCAAAAAAAAAAAATCCTCAATTAAGTAAAAAAAAAGGGAAAAAAAATCATGAATTCAGCAAAAAATAAATAAATAAATAAATAAATAAATCAATCAATCAATTAAGTAAAAAAATCTTGAGTTAAGAAAAAAAAAAAACTTCAATCAAGGCAAAAAAAAAATCTCAAAGTTAGCAAAATCTTTAATTAAACCAAAAAAAAAAAAATAAAAAAAAATAATAATAATAATAACAAAAAAATCCTCAATTAAAGTAAAAAAAAAAAAAAAAAACAACTTGAATTAAGCCAAAAAACAATTTTGAGTTAACAACTGAATTATTTTTTCTTTCTCTTAGTGCAAAAATAACATTAAATTATGAAAATATTTACATTTCCAAACTCTCCTGTAACACTAAAATGTGAATAACCTGAACAAATATGAACAACCTGAAATGTCTAAAGAAAATTGAACACAATTTTAACTATTTTCTTCCTTTTACTAAGTATTTAGTGTCTTTGTAGATCTGATCCATAATGCACATGTAGAAATGAAAAGTTGCTATCATTATATTACATAATACTGTTAAAATTGCACTACATTTTCTTATGTTTTTTAATTTAAATTTCAGTTTTGTTTTTTTTTTGTTTTTGTTTTTTTTGGATAGTTTAAGTATTTTCATAACTTAATGTTTTTTTTTTTTTTTTTTTACACTAAAACAAAGACAAAAACTTGAAGTTCTTATCATTTATAGCTTATTCTGTTATTATTTGTCTGGTCCGGCCCACTGCAGATCAAATTCAGCTGAATACGGCCCCTGAACTAAAAGGAGTTGGACATATTTTTAATCTGCCTCTTCAACCTTCTATTTTTATTTCATCTGTACACAGCTGAATATTCAAAGCATATTCGCCGTTAAACCGTGAGCTTTTCAAGTGTAGAGTCGGGAAAACATGACTTTTAATCATGGCTGATTTAATTATTATTCTGTACATTTTAATTCAGCGCGGCTCAGTGAATACTACTGTTGAATATCTAATGTTTAGTCCGGGGATTTTACTGCCTGGACTTGACTTGTCCTTTAAATAAACACACTTGCTTTGCTCTATAGTGAGTCATTATCATTTGCTTTTCATTTGTATAAACCAGGTTAAGGTTAGTGTCTTTGCACCAGTGAACACAAAGTACATGGAAATAAATCTGTTCAAATATTTATTACATTATCTGTGTTCATGTCTAATAAAGTCTGGCGCAACTGCATTTCAGTAGCGAGGGAGCGATAGCAGCCACTTTTTTTTTTTTTTTTTTTTTTAAATGCCCTTTTTAATGTTTATACGTCAAATCAGCATGAACAGGACATCTTACAGCTGTAACCATGATGTGTCCCAATATTTTTGTCCATCTAATTTATCAACATCAATATTTCCTTAAAGTTTAATTTTAGATTTTTCTTCTGAAGTGAGATGTGAAGAAAGTTGATGGTTTGTTGAGCCGCATTATGTAATAAATTCCCATTATGTAATAAAAGTTCAAAATGTAATAAAAAATATCACGTCATCTTGTAATAAAGCCGCATTATGTAATAAACTGATAAACTACATTAACGCATTATGTAGTACATTTTTTCGCATTATGTAGTAACTTATTACAGTTTGAGAAATGTATTACAAAATGCACTTGACACATTTTTATTAAAAAAAAAAAATGTAATAACATGGTTCATTATGTAATAAAAATCCAAATTAATATAATTTCAGAGCAATTTAGAAGAAATTAGTTACAGGAGCTACAGGTAATGGAATCCGAACTTTAACCACACAGTTTAAAGATTAATTTAGCACATTATATTTTCCTGAAAATAAAAATGTGTCAAGTGCATTTTGTAATAAATTTCTCAAATTCTAATAACTTACTACATAATGCGAAAAAATTTACTACATAATGCATTGACGTAATTTGTTACAAAATGCGTCAGTTTATTACATAATGCGGCTTTATTACAAGATGACGTGACATTCTTATTACATTTTGAACTTTTATTACATAATGAGAATTTATTACAGAGTGCGGCTCAACATGGATACAAAACAATAATGACTAATATCATAATATAGTTTTATATTGGGATAAATATCATTACATTGCATTGGTTAGTTTGGTTTAAATTGTTATCTTTGCTTCCAAAATGCCTCAGAGATGGTTTTTATTTCATTTCTCCCAACATTGATTTTATTTAATTTTATTTTTTAAAGTTTTTATGCATGATTTTAAACATTCTACCTCTAAATATCTGAAATATTTTTCATGCTCTGATAGTAAATAATAATTTTCTACAACCATGTTGAGCCGCATTCTGTGATAAATTCCCATCATGTAATAAAAGTTCAAAATGTAATAAGAATGTCACGTCATCTTGTAATAAAGCCGCATTATGTAATAAACTGACGCATTTTGTAATAAACGACATCAATGTATTATGTAGTAAATTTTTCGCATTATTGTAGTAAGTTATTACAATTTCAGACATTTATTACAAAATGCACTTGACACATTTTTATTTTCAGGAAAATATAATGTGCTAAATTAATCTTTAAACTGTGTGGTTAAAGTTCAGACTACATTACCTGTAGCTCCTGTGACTAATTTCTTCTAAATTGCTCTGAAATTATATTAATTTGGATTGTTATTACATAATGAACCATGTTATTACATTTTTTTAAATAAAAATGTGTCAAGTGCATTTTGTAATAAATTTCTCAAATTGTAATAACTTGCTACAGAATGCGTAAAAATTTACTACATAATGCACTGATGTAGTTTATTACAAAATGCGTCAGTTTATTACATGATGCAGCTTTATTACAAGATGACGTGACATTCTTATTACATTTTGAACTTTTATTACATAATGGGAATTTATTACAGAATGCGGCTCAACACGGTTGTAGAAAATTATTGTTTACTATCAGAGCATGAAATTTAGAGGTAGAACATTTAAAATCATGCAAAAAAACTTTAAAAAATAAAATTAAATAAAATCAATGTTGAGAGAAATGAAATAAAACCATCTCTGAGGCATTTTGGAAGCAAAGATAACAATTTAAACCAAACTAACCAATGCAATGTAATGATATTTATCCCAATATAAAACTATATTATGATATTAGTCATTATTGTTTTGTATCCTGTTAGAAAAGAAACACCTGAATTCAATACTTTCGTCGACAGAGTGTATTTAAATAAACAAACTACATTACATTTTATTCCCTCGTGTCCCTCATGTTTCTTTTCAGTTTTTTTTCGTCTGTAATCCAGTGCCAACAATTCAATCACCCGAACCTAAAAGCGCTCCAGCTGGTTTTGCAGCTGATCCGACTGCGGGGACACAGAAACGCGATGATCACCTCGTTGTGCAAGTTTGAATACAAACTACGAGTCCAACTCTGTTATTTGTCGCCCCGGAGGAGGTAAAGCTGTTATTTTAAAGCCACATATAGTTCAGCTTTAGATGCGCAATCCTGCTGTGAAAAAAAATGGACTTCCTCCCAGGTGTGCTGAACAACAGTGTGAACATGAATAAGTATAAGTGAAAGTTGGGTTCTCCGACCTCCTCTGCTCCTGTTCTGACAGTGTAGCGCACCTCTGTCTGTGCATAGTAATGGTAAATATTGTAAATATTAATCACCGGTGATACTAAACTCATGCATCATATAATAATAATAATAAACTTTATTTGTATAGCACCTTTCATACAGAAATTGTAGCCCAAAGTGCTTCACATTGATTGAAAAAATACAATATTAAAATACATTTAGATTTGATTATACATCAAGAGAAAATGAAATTTGAGAGAAATACAATAAAATAAATATAATATAATATAATATAAATATACACACAAACTGAGCACAATGAGGTGACGTCTCACTTTTGTCATAATGACAGTAAAATAATAATATAATAATCTATAAATTATGTCAACTCCAAACATTTTAGAGTGAAAAATGATTTTTAAAAAAATGTTTACATCTACAAACTATCTTTCGTTCCTATCTATCTTTTGTCTTATTTGTCATCATGTCTTTCACAAGTTTTGTTACGTATTGCATGACTTCATAAAAAAAAGAAAAAAAAGAAAAACAAAATTGAATAAATATTGCATTTTTATCGCAGAATAGAAGATTATTGCACAACTTTTTGCACATAAATTCACATTGTAGGATTATTACACATTATAGGAAGTGATTTTGGTGATACATTAAGGATAGTGTTTGAACAAAGTAAACAAAAATGACAAAAAGTAATCAAAAAGAAAGCACTGAGCTGGAGAGCAAAAAGGATGCAGCACCCCATCTTGATAAAATCAAAAAACAAAAACACAGAAATCAATTCCATTTCAATTGTGAGCTATATTCTGATTAACTTTGTTTAACCCTATAAACCCTGAATCATTAAATCCTTGACAGAAAATTCCAGTTCTTTGAAATTGGAGCCTTTATTGGGCCTTCCGAACAACCCCCAAAAAAAAAAAAAAAAAAAAAAAAATGTTTTCGAACAACAATTTCCATGTATGAGTTTCAATTTTGTATCATATTTGATACATCAGGTCTCAATGCTCAAATATTATTTTTGAACAAACAAAAACATAATAAAACACAAACATGTCTAAAAAAAATGGGTCTTTCCTTTTCAATGCATTTCAGTTATTTACTCTTTCGACAAAGTTAAAAAAAAAAAAAAAATCTTGACTTTACGATTATTTCGGAATATTTAATTGAAATGGCAGATATGTTTTTGTTGTTGATTTTTTTCTCTTTACGGTGTGAATGCTCGATGCTCACTGCTGTACATATTTAATTTAATGTAAGCAGTGTATCAGGGGAAAAGGATAGGCAAAAAGAAAAAAAAAAATAGTAAGCTTTTGCTTCTAGCCTATTCCTTTTTTGGTTTTTATGTTTAATATAATTATTATTGTAGTCAGTTGATGTACAAACCAAACCAAAAATTTACAAATAAATCATTCATTCAAAATTGCCAAAGTTCTGCCTCTTTCCTCATTAATAATAATCTTGTAGTGTCACTGGAAAGGCCTCTGGTGAACGACTTCCTCCCCCCTGGTGGATTATCTGTGTATTGCATGTATCTAATTGTATACATCAGGTTTTTCAAGAAAAAAAAAGTCAAAACTCATGTATCAAATATGGTACAATTGGCATTATAGGGGTAAAGCAGCGTATGACTTCGATCACTAATTTTTCTTCAAATTTGTAAAACCCCAGTGCTAGCCTAATTATCACTAATGCATTAGTCTTACCGTGCTTAAATCACCTAAATCACTTCCCTCACGGTGAACAACTTCAAAGATGACTCCATCATAAAACAGTCCGTTTGTTTACATACCAAACCAAAATGTTACTCTGACCTTTTCGGAAATTTTGTCACAAAGTGCATTGTGGGAATGGGGAATTCCATGCAGTCACAGCAGCAACAAACACGGAGACAACAAGCAAAGAAACCATGTCCACTAGCAGAAGTGGAAGGAGTCACTAAACCTTCAAATTGCGCAAATATAACTTGCGAACAAAAATGTACCTAATGGAAAAACGGCAATTTTGCCAAAACTCTTAGTTTTCAATAAAACGGTTATGCCCTGCCAAGAGGTGGTTTTTCGGGGGTAGCAAAACTGGTATATCACACAAAACTGCAATGGAAAGACCTTTTCCCACAATTATGTCACGTGAATAAAAACCCAGATGTTGACGGATGTTACAACGAGCGAAGAAGAAGAGTTTTAAAAGAAACATGGTGGACACACGAAGAAACCAAATATTTTTTTTTTAGTTTAGTACAGGATAGAGGGTTAATATATAATAATAATGAAAATATCTGTAAATCAGTGTGATATTTATATCGCCATGTTTATGGAATGACTTCTCGTGTCATCTCGCGATAATAAACAAATGATTGCATTTGTGATTTAATGGAAAAACTGACATTACGCACTTCTGTTTTTTTGACATTTAGTAAATATCGGTAAAGTTTTGCACAGATGTCTAATGGAAAAGCTACAACTTTAAGTGAATTATCTTAAAATATGGGGTGTGTGATCGTGAAAAACTTCGGCTTATCGTACACGTACTGTAAAGAGCGAGTGAGCAGTGAGGGCCTAGCCATACCCTGTATGTCTGCGAGGCGTGTATGATAAGCCGACACAATGACGTATTCCGAAAATGCCATGAAACTGATGCCTAAGGTGTATTCTATCGGCACGTTTTGACATTTTTCTTATTCAGCAAATGGTTGAATTTTACAATAAATCAAAAACATGCAGAACGAGCACCACAGAAAGATCAGGGGTTAAAGCAGGGGTGTCAAACATGCGGCCCGGGGGCCAAATGTGGCCTGCCAAAGGGTCCAGTTCAGCCCCCGGGATGTTTTTGCCAAGTGCAAAAATTCCACTGTCTTGAATTGAAATAAGCAAAAAAATTTATATATATATTTAGCTTGAATTAAGGAAAAAAATCTTGAATTAAGGCCAAAAAAAAATCTTCAATTAAGTCAAAAAAAATCTTGAATTAAGCCCAAAAAAAAAAATCTTCAATTAAGTTAAAAAAATCTTCAATTAAGCAAAAAAAAAAAAAAAAAAAATCTTCAATGAAGCCAAAAAAAAATTCTCAAATTCAGCAAAAAATGTTTTAATTAAGCCAAAAAAAAAAAAAAATCCTAAATTAAGTAAAAAAAAAATCTTCAAAAGTAAAAAAAAAATTAAAATCTTCAATTAAGCAAAAAAAAAAAAAAAAAATCTTCAATTAAGTAAAAAAATCTTCAATTAAGCAAAAAAAAAAAAAACTTCAATTAAGCCACAAAAAAATCTCAAATTTAGCAAAAAATCTTTAATTAAGCCAAAAAAATCCTAAATTAGGTAAAAACAAAAAACAAAACTTCAACTGAGCCAAAAAAATCTTCAATTAAGCAAAAAAATAAAAAAATAAAAAAATCTTCAATTAAGCAAAAAAAAAAAAATCTCAAATTTAGCAAAAAATCTTTAATTAAGCCAAAATAAATAAATAAATAAAATCCTAAATTAAGTAACAAAAATCTTCAATTGAGCCAAAAAAAATCTTCAAGTAAAAAAATCTTCAATTAAGCAAAAAAAAAAAAAAAAAAAATCATCAATTAAGCCAAAAAAAATCTCAAATTTAGCAAAAAATCTTTAATTAAGCCAAAAAAAATCCTCAATTAAGTAACAAAAATCTTCAATTGAGCCAAAAGAAATCTTCAAGTAAAAAAAAAATCTTCAATTAAGCAAAAAAAAAACAAAAACAAAACCAAATCTTCAATTAAGCCAAATAATCTCAAATTTACCAAAAAATATTAAATTAAGCCGAAAAAAATCTTCAGTTAAGTAAAAAAATAAATAAATAAAAATCTTGAATTAAGCCAAAAAAAAAAAGAAAAAAAAATCTTTAATTAAGCTAAAACTTTTTGAATTAAGCAAAAAAAAATAATAAATAATAAAAATAAAAAAATCTAGAAATAACAACTTAATTTTTTTTCCCCTTTCTTTTGGTGCAAAAAAATAACATTAAATTATGAAAATATTTACATTTACAAACTCTCCTGTAACAATAAAATGTGAATAACCTGAACAAATATGAACAACCTGAAATGTCTAAAGAAAATTAAGCCCAATTTTAACAGTTTTTCTTCCTGTTCCTCAGTGTTTAGTGTCTTTGTAGATCTGATCCATAATGCACATGCAGAAATGAGAAGTTGAGGAATAATATTGTTAAATTGCACTAAATTTTCTTACGTTTTTTAATTTAAATTTCAGTTTTGTTTTTTTTTTGATAGTTTATAAAATGTATTTATTTATTTATTTATTTATTTATTTATTTATTTATTTATTTATTTATATTTACACCAAAACAAAGACAAAAATTTGGAGTTGTCATTATTTATAGGTTATTATTTGTTGTTATTTTTCTGGTCCGGCCCACTGCAGATCAAACTTAGCTGAAATGGCCCCTGAACTAAAATGACTCTAACACCCCTGAGTTAATATCTTCAGTGTTAAACACTTCTGTTTGCAGTGGTTAATGCACAGCTGGCGAGTCTGGCAGTTCAAAAATATTGGGATGTATGTGCTTGTCATCACCGGTGACAGGAAACTGGTGCACCACATACACACAAACCCACCACAATGAGGCGACATCTCACTTTTCTCGCAGTGACAGTAACAATTCTTCACGTCTTCTACGACCATAAAAAAAAACGTGGGATGCAGACGACTGAGAAATGAAGTAAAAACTCAGTGAAAGGAAATGAAGGCTTGAACATTAATAAAAGCACATGCATTTTGTATGAAGGTGAGGAAGGGGCTTCACGGTGCGTGACGGCAGCGGGGCTACAGTAGAAGAGGTTGATAAATTATGAATGGAATAAATGATCGTCTCAGCTGGATCATTAAGGCTTTGAATTATTGATGGCGTCTGCTCGGGTGGGATTCTAACACCTGAAACACCAGGTTTAGTGGGTTCATCGCCACGGTAAAACACTTGATCTTAAACGTCTAAATGATCGAAAGACCTGTAGCGCCGGGGGCATTGTTTTCTGTGTGAGATTAATTCACATTTCAATACTTTTCTTAAACTTTTCAAAGTTTTATGTGTTTTCACTTAAAACTCATAGATCTCAACAAGGACCGTACAGCCCCCCCCCCCCCCCATTGGAATGACAAAGCTGAGACCGAAATGGGGGGGGGGGGGTTAGTCTGTCTGGCACTTATTGATCAACACCCCCCCCCCCCCCACTACACAGTAAAACCGCCAGTGTTTATATCACACTTAAAGAGTTAATTTTAACACTACCTCAGTGAACATATGGTCCCTATCTACAAAGTGTAAAATTTACACTGAACATAGAGTTACATTTCCAGAGTCAACTTTACTCTAGTAAGAGTTAATATTTTACACTACACTACACTAATTAGTGTCAATCAAGTTTTACACTATGTGAGAAGTAACACACATAATGTTATTCACATTCAACACTCAAGAGTTAAGTGTTAACAAATAACTTTTCCAGTGTTAAACCTACTTAACACTACATGTTGATAAATAAATGACTCCAAAGAGTGTGATTTCTAACTGCCTCCTACCGGTGTTACATGTGATGTACTATAGTCCCAGTGTCTGCAGGGGGGAAAAAAAGATACTATTATTTCTGTTCCCAATTTATTCTAAGTAAAAATGAAATATCGCAATAAAAAGTAAACATAAAATGACATGTAAAATGAAAGCCGCCGACCCAATATCATGTTATTCTCGCGCACAGAATCTGCTCGGATGAAATAACAAAAACAATAGTTTATTTACACAAACTTACAAACGCAGTTTTTTCGATGCGAGGAAGATGGCGACGCCAGAGTCCGACTTCTCACTCAGTTTGAGCACAGAGGTAGGTGGGCGGGGCTTTTCAGAGTCATTATTTTTGAACACTGAAAGGTATCTTGCTCTTATCGGTGTTGAATTAACTTTGAGAGAGTCAATTTATTATAACACTGAATATATGACACTGACAGTGTAAAACCTCTGGAAACTCCAATTAATTTCACCGACACTGGAAGTTATCTGGTCAAATTTTACTCTGTCCATTGTTGGAATAACTCCGAAAGAATTAAAATACTTTGACACTGCATTTTTTACACTGGCAAATTTACTGTGTACCCTGGTTGCAGGGGGACACTACCTATGCTCCATATATAAGCTCCGTCAGACCCCCCCCCCCTACGACAACTTGTTTTGGAGGGGGGATGAACGCGATAAGGAGGATAATAATAATAATGATGACGTAAGGGTTCCAGAACTGAACTGCCTTCAGCTGTCGACCTCCAGGCCTGGAAAACCGCAGCCTTTTTGAATTATGTCTGGTACATGGAGGATTTTCAAAATAAAAGCTAGTTCATTCATTATTTTATGCAATTAATTAAAAAACAAAAGACAGAAAGTAAGTACAAGACCAGGTAAATAGGGGTGTCATGCTAAAAAAGAAAAATATCTCCATAAAATCTATAACATTTTGAATGTTTTCAATGTTGCACTTTATAGAGGGTATGCACATATGTCACTTCCCCCCTAGGCCACGCCCCTCTACATCAGACTGAGTGGCAAAAACAAACATGACGGAGTATACACAGCAAAAATTGGAGAGTTGCATCAACTCCCACAGAGTTGATTTGAACTCTTTTTCAGAGTTTATATAGGTCCACACTTTACAGAGTTAAATTGACATTTTCATTGGAGTTAATTCTTTAACACTATGCCAGTTGCCTTTTTAACTCAGAAACCTGAGTTAACTTAACACTGACTGATTTAACTCCCAACACTCACCAGAGTTCATAAATGGACTGAATTTATATAGTCCATTTTCTACACCTTCATGGTGCCATTCCTCACATTCACACACACTCATACAGTGACATCAGTGTCTTGCCCAAGGACACTTTGACACATGGATAGTCGGAGCCAGGATTTGAACCACTGACCCTTTGCTCATTGGACGACCCGCTCTACCAACTGAGCCACAGCCGCCCTTCATAATCTCACCGACCTGGGTTAAATGAACCCATATGGATTTATTATTTACACTGTCAGAGTTTGTCCTTTAACTCAAACAGAGTTAAATTAACACCATGAAAGTAACAAAAATAACACTCATTTGACTTAATTTTCACTCTGACAGTAGTGTTAATTTGAATCATAAAAAAGTGAATCCATTAAAAATGACTTCAAATTCAATGTGAACAGGATGATTCAAAGAAAGCTGATGTTTTTTTTTTGTTTTTGTTTTTTTTTTTTAGAAAATGTAGTTTTCCTCTTTTTTCTCTCTCTCTTTAGGCATGAGAAAAACAATACAAATGAATTTTTCTTTATGAACCTATTTTTCGTGGAGTCACAAAAATGTCCACTCAGCCGGACACCACGTTTTTAATTTTTGAAGCAAAGAAACATTTCTATAAAAATCATCATCAGAAAGTGATATACTGTGTGAAAACTATGAAATAAAAGCATTTTTAATGCCGCTAATTGCTAAATTGCTACTGTTTTCTCACATTTTATTACACTATAATATTAGTTATTACTCATTTCATGGAGATAAAATCCTCCTGAGACCCAGGAAATGGACAGTTTTAGCTTTTTTACATTAAAAAATTGTCTTGATTGGAAACTGCATAATGCAACAGTTTTTTCAGATACATTTTTAAAATTATCTTTATTTATTGATTAATTTTAAATGGAATGTCCTTTGTAATGCATAGTAAAACTGTAAAACGTTTGTCCCCTATAGAGGATCAAATGCATTTGCTCGGTCTCAGGAGGATATGCAAAAAAAAAAAAAAAAAAAAATTGTTTCAGAAAACTGTTAATTACAGTCTAATAACAATTAGCGACTGATTTCCACTAAAACATGTTACTGCAGATCAGGTTTATCATTAGCAGCAAAGTTACAATAATTGTATGAACTGCAGTGTTTTGGATGGTGCATAAGTGTCCACTGTGTTGGCTGATATGCAAATAAAACAACAAAAACCATGAATATACAAGAGAACAACTGGAGAATAACAGTCCACTGGAGTGACCACTATGCATGAAAGGGTTAATATAGTTTAATACTGTGATAAATATCATATTGATTATTAACATTAACTCTTTCATGCATAGTGGTCACTCTAGTTGACAGTTATTTTCCAGTTGTTCTCTTGTTATTTCATGGGTTTTGTTGTTTTAGTTCCATATCAGTTAACACAGTGGACACTCATGCATACACTGGCATTCATCCCATTACTGTAACTTTCCTGTTCTTGATAAACCTGATCTGCGCTAACATATTTGAGTATAAATCAACTGCTAATTGTTATTAGACTGTAATTAACAGTTTGTTTAAAAAAACAAAAACAAAACAAAAACATGTTTTTTGCTTATTATCTGAGTGTGTAATAGCTAGTATTATAGTATGTTAAAATACGAGAGAATGTCAGACTAGCAGCATTAAAAACGGTTTTATTTCGTAGTTTTCACACAGTATGTCGCTTCAAAAATGAAACACATGGTGTCCAGCTGAGTGGACATTTTTGTAACTTCATGAAAAATAGGTTCATAAAAAATTTCACATTGTTTTTTTCATGCCTAAAGAGGAATAAAAATAGTCAGAAAAAAATCTCCTAATTCATGCATGAAAGGGTTAAGACATTTGTCATTATTGTTTTGGATCCCAGACCCCTGTTAGAAAAGAAACACCTGAATTCAATGTGTCCACATAGTGTATATTTAACACGTTTGCTTTTAGCACCATTTCTGAGCCTTTTTATTATTATTATTATTATTATTTTTTTTTTTTTTATCATAGTTGAGGTTGAAACAGAGCAGGTTTTTATTGTACTTGTGCATTTGTGCATATGAAATACGCTGCGTGTCCATTAGCTGAATTTATGTAAACCATAGCATGAGGAGGCTGAGTTATACAACGTGGACACAGGGTGAGGTGACTGGGTGCAAAACATAAGTAGAGCATTGTGAAGAAGTTGATGTATTAACTCTTTAAAACCTGACGTGTCATCGCTGACACACCCTGTACATATGCAGTTTGGATGGCTGTAACTCTGTCACTGTTTGTGATTAGAAAAATTCCAGTGGTTTCTGAAACCTGAGACATTGTGCTTTATAGGTTTTATTGGGTCATTACGATAATTTCACTCACGTCTGTACTAGAAGCGGAAGAAGAAGCAGAATTATAACATGAAGGAAATTGTAAATGATTGCTAGATTTTGAAAGATCTGGGGCGGGGGGGGGGGGGGGGGTGCTCTGGAAAAGTGGGCAAACGGGTTCATTCACAGCATATTTTCTAACCTTTTAGTTAGTCAAAATAAGAAAAAAAAGCCCAGGTGGAACATTTTAAGGTTTAGGGTTTAACCCTGTAAAGAAGGAACCATCAAATCATTGACAGAAAATTCCAGTTCTTTGAAACTGGAGCCTTTATTGGTCCTTCTGAACAACCCAAACTTTTTTTTTTTTTTTTCTCTAAATATCAATTTCCATGTATGAGTTTAAACTTTGTATCATATTTGATACATTGGGTCTTGATGCTTAGATATTATTTTTGAACAAACAAAAACATAATATAACACAAACATGTCTTTTCAAAATTGGCAAAGTTCTGCCTCCTTCCTCATTAACCCTTTCATGCATGAATTATGATAACCTTTGTTGAGATTTTTTTCCTGAGTGTTTTTATTCCTGTTTAGGCATAAAAAAAGAAAAAAACAATGCGATTTTTTTTGGTTTTTTTTGTTTATGAACTGGTTTTTCATGGAGTTACAAAAATGTCCACTCAGCTGGACGCCAATCATTTAATTTTTGAAGCAAAGAAACATGTATTTAAAGCCCATCATAAGAAAGTTATATACTGTGTGAAAACTATTCATTCATTCATTCATTTTTTTTTTGTTTATTTTGAGCATTTACAGAAAACATGCAAATTCAAAATTCCAAAATCATTCATATACACTCGAAAAGAAGTGGGAAGAAGAAAAATTTGGAGTGGGAAAAAGAAAAACTATGAAACAAAAATGTTTTTCATGCAACTAATCTGATGTTTTCTCACATTTTAACATAGTCTAATACTAGCTATTACTAACTTCATGGAGATGATATGCAAAAAAAAAAACAATGTTTTGATAAAAAAAAACACCTGTTAATTACAGTCTAATAACAATTAGCAATTGATTTAAAGCATGTTACTGCATATCAGGTTTATCAAGAACAGCAAAATTACATTAACAGTATGAATGTCAGTGGATTGGATGATGCATAAGTGTCCACTGTGTTGGCTGATACGGAACTAAAACAACAAAACCCATGAATATACAAGAGAACAGCTGGAGAAGAACTGTCCACTGGAGTGACCACTGTGCATGAAAGGGTTAATAACAGTCTTGTAGTGTCACTGGAAAGGCCTCTGGTGAACAAATTCCTCCCCCCTGGTGGATTATCTGTGTATTGCATGTATCTAATTGTATACATTAGGTTTTTCAAGAAAAAAAAAATCACACTGATCATTTAGAGGGCTTCAAAACTCATGTATCTAATATGATACATTTGGTGTTATAGGGTTAAAGGGTGAACGGGACGACTGGACATTAACCCATAAAGACCCAGTGTGACTTTTGTATCAGTTCCCAAATGAATTTTTCTGTCTATTTAACCTTTCCTAAAAGATTTATCACCATTTTATTACAATCTTGTCCTTTGCATTTTGCATTTTTTCAGTGAAAATCATCAATTTTTTTTTATATTTAATTCACTGATCATGTAGATGTTCATCAAAGCTCAGATTAAAGTTATGGGTTATTATGTTAGAAACTGAGAAAACTGATGGAAAACTTAGTTTTTCAACAAAATATATCATTAATTGAACATAAACCCAGTGTCTCCATCTACTGTCATTGATCCAACTCCATGGGTTTTACTGGTGAATCGATGTTGTAGAAGATGACGGTGTTTCCACGTTCACTACGGAGCCTCTGAAAGTCCAAATGGGTCATATCTGATGACCATGAAAAGATGACGAACTGCATTTTACACCAATTATTTACATGTATTGATAGGGTTAATGGACGAACAGTTATTAAACAGGTTAGATCAGTAGATAATTTGGTGTCTGGCGGATGTTTGGGTCTTTATGGGTTAAACACAACTGTAGGTGAAAAGCTGCAGGACTTCACAGGAGATGGAGTGGAAAAAAAAGGACAGGGTGACACCCATTAACACTAAATACATTCATACAATGCAAAAAAGAAAGGAAAAAAAAGAAAGAAAGGGGGATTTTTTTATTCTCTAGCTGCCATTTCATATTGAAGGAAATAACTGTTATTAGCCTCGGTCCAAGATGGCAGCTATACCGTACTCTACTCTGTGTGAGAATATTAATAGATTATGATGTGACGCCATGAATAGCACATTAGTTTGAAGATAAACGGTGAGACAGTGACGGCACAAGAGTGGGCCTGATGGTTAGAAGTAGGATGACCGACTGAAATACTGTTAAAGCTGTAGTCTAATCTGATATGGAACGATAACTATTAGAAATTCAACTCCGTTTCAATGCCAATGGTCATTCTTAGCTTTATTGATTAATATTTATGCTAGAGATAGTCTTTTCATCAGAATAATAAACATTATGAAAATGACATTCTGTTTTTTTCTTGGCACTTTCTCTGTATTTGTCTGTATATTCCTATTTTAACTTTACTTACAATTTATATATTTGTATTTTTATACTTTAAGTCTATTCTTAATGTAATTATACTTTTATCTGCTGTGCTGTTAATCAAAATTTCATTGCATAATCATTGCATATATATATATATATATATGTCAAGGCCCAAAACGGAATCTGGCCTGATTCAGAATCTGGCCGGCCTAGAATGGAATTCTATTCTAGGCCGGCCTAGACTGGAATCCTGCGCTATATATGTATTTTTATACCATGTTTAATGCCAATGGTCCATAATTCCATAATTTGTCATAATTTTACATTTCAGCCTTACATACCTTGAGTAACTATTGGCAATTTCACTGTACCATATATTGGTGGGTACAGGAGCTACCACTAGGTTCTATTGTAAATAAAGTGTATTATAGTTTACAATTAAAATGTGTTTGTTTCATTTTTTTTCCACATATTTGCAAATTCCATGTATTGATTTTTTGTAATAATTTAGATCTTTGCATTAAACATGGTATAAAAATAACATTATAGCAGCAGGATTCCATTCTAGGCCGGCCTAGAATAGAATTCCACTTCTGGGCCGGCCCGCTTCTGAATCGGGCCAGATTCCGTTTTGGGCCTCGACATATATATATATATCTATGTATATATATATATATCTATATATATATCTATATATATATATCATATATATATATATATAACACACACACACACACACACATATATATATATAAATGAATAGATAAATAAAATGATAAAAATAAATAGAAATAAAAATTAAACATAAATAAAATATAAAAACCCAATATAATATAAACCCTTTAAACTCTAAGCCTAAAATGGTCCGCCAGGACTTATTTTGACTATAAAATGGTTAGAATGTTGTGAGTGAATCCTTTGGCCCATTTATCCAGAACACTTAGAACTCTCAAATTCTAGCACTCATTTACAATTTCCTGCATGTTGTAACTCTGCTAAAACAGCTTCTTCTCCAACTTCAAGTTCTTTGAAACTGGAGCCTTCATTGGTCCTACTGAACAACCCAAACTTTTTTTTTTTTTTTTCAGATTTCAGTTTCCATGTATGACTTTCAATTTTGTATCATATTTGACACATCGGGTCTCAATGCTCAATTATTATATTTGTGCAAACAAAAATATAATATAACACAAACATGTCAAACAAATTGGTAATTCCTTTTCAAAATTGTCAAAGTTCTTCCTCCTTCCTCATTAATAACAGTCTTGTAGTGTCACTGGAAAGGCCTCTGGTGAATGAATTCCTCCCCCTGGTGGATTATCTGTGTATTGCATGTATCTAATTGTATACATTAGGTTTTTCAAGAAAAAAATATCACACTGATAATGTCGAGGGTTTCAAAACTCATATATCAAATATGATACATTCAGCGTTATAGGGTTAATTATTTTGTAGTAATTCCGTAATGTTTATCTTTTGGCTGTGACGTACTGCAGATAAAACACTAACTAATCACTGTATTTGAGTTCAATTAATGAATTTAGAGCAATCTGAACTTTAATTAATGCCTCAAAACATAATGAAGTTATTGTGAACAAGCAAATAGGGTCTGCTGTTGACTGTTTGGACCCAGAAATGAGTTTTATTTTATTAAACTGTTAGACGTACAAAGTGAATTGGTGTTGCATTAGAAAGAGCCTGTACAAATGTTTCCCACTTTAAAGGATTTCGTTGTGTTTTTTTTCTGCAATGACACTGATGACTGATGAGTTGAGGTTGAAAACATGCTGGCCAAGCTCAAAAATACTCTCCTGTTTATCCTGGAAGAAAGCTCTTTGCAGATTTGTCAAATATATAGTGTTGCTTCATCACAAACAGACAGACAGTCACTGTGTGGTGACTCCAGATCTGAGCAAATACTCACTGACAGACTTTGATACAGAATTTGGCAGCGGCTTAAAGTGCAAGTTTCTTTTTGTATCGTGTTGCTTTATGGTTCCTGCTTTGCAAAGGTTGGTCGTTAACCCCTTTAACCCCTGATGTGTCTGTGGTGAGCGTTCTGAATGTTGGATTATTTGAAATATTCATAAAAATTCCAACCTTCTGCTCAATTAAAAAAAAAAAAAAAAAGAAAGTCAAATCATGTTGATAGAATAGATCTTGCCCTTTCTGTACACATCTGAGCATGCTCAGTGCAACCCCCACCGCCATGTTCACACAAAACGGCATCTTTTCCTATCCGATCTTTTTCTTTGTTGTTTTCAAAAAAGTGCACCGTAAACACAAAGTCATTTCAGGAAATTTCTGCGTCCGCACGATTGGATTGAAATCTCCAAAATGCTGAGTCAGTGTTTTCGCTGATGTCGTATTCGAACTATCTCCTCCGTGGGCGTTTGGCCGAATGAGCTGAAAATTAGTGTACAGTATCTAGAGAAGTGGGACGTCAAAAGTTAGCCGAATTTTTGGGATCGGTTTTTGGTACGAGGTCGCAAATTTTGCAAAGTTTTTTCAAAAATTTCCCATTACAAAAATTGCTTATGCTCAGACATACAAACACTGATTTAGCTCAAATTTGAATCAGACATCTATCTCCCAGGCCTACAGCCATTTATTAAAATAAATTGTAATTTCGCACTATAGCGCCCCCTACAAATATGTTTTTATGAAAATTGCTTCAGTTCCTACATACAATCACCGATTTGGCTCAAATTTGAATCAATATTCAATCTCCGAGGTCTACAGCGATTTATTGGAAGAAATTTAAATGTTGCACTATAGCGCCCCCTACAAAGTTACCTTTACAAAAATTGCTTCAGCTCGGACGTACAAACACCAATTTGGCTCAAATTATATAGATATATAGAGGTATATAGAGATATATGCAGTTTTTGACTATGTTTGCTTTAACCCTTTCATGCATGAATTATGAGAACCTTAATCAAGATTTTTTTTTTTCCTGAGTGTTTTATTCCTCTTTAGGCGTGAAAAAAAAATGTGATTTTTTTTTTTTTTTTTTTTTTTAAATCAACCTGTTTTTCATGGAGCTACAAAAATGTCCACTCAGCTACACCATGAATTTTATTCTTGAAGCAAAGAAACATGTATTTTAAAACCCAATATCATAAAGTGATATGAAACAGTGAAATGAAACCATGTTTAATGCAGCTAATCTGATGTTTTCTCACATTTTAAACATATTCTAATACTAGTTATTACTCACTTCATGGAGATAATATGCAAAAAAAAAAAAAAAATTAACAATTGATTTCCTCTCAAGAACCAATCAAGAACAGCAAAGTTACAATAATGGTATGAATTGCAATTTATGAGATGATGCATAAGTGTCCACTGTGTTGGTTGATATGGAACTAAAACAACAAAACCCATGAATATACAAGAATAAAGCTGTAGAGTAACTGTCCACTGTAGTGACCACTATGCATGAAAGGGTTAATTAACTTATTTTTCATGGAGTTAAAAAAAAAAAAAAAAAGTCAATTTTTGTAACTCCACTAATTTCATTAATTTTTTTCTTGTAATTTTTGAAGCAAAGAAACATGTATTTAAAACACAATGACAGAAAGTGATATACTGTGTGAAAACTATGAAATAAAAACATTTTTAATGCTGGTAATGTTCACATTTTAACATACTCTAATACTAATTATTACTTACTTTGTGGAGATATGAAAAAAAAAAAAAAAAAACTGTTCAAGAAAACTGTTAATTACAGTCTAATAACAATTAGCAATTAGTTTACACTAAAACATGTTACCGCAGATCAAGTTTATCTAGAACAGCAAAGTTAAAGTAATGGTATGAATTGCAGTGTTTGTGATGGTGCATAAGTGTCCACTGTGTTGGCTGATATGGAACTAAAACAACAAAACCCATGAATATACAGTCACAGAAAAAAAAAAAAAAAAAATGATTGGACCATCAAAAGTCATCCAAAACAATGGTTATACTATCAAGTCCTAACTCCTGTGTGTGTCATGTGACTAAAACAGACAGAAAAGAAAACATGGAATGTCTAAAAGCACTGTTTTTGTCAATGCAATGTCATAGATATTGATATAAGAACTGAAGTGATTTTGTTTATTATCAAGAAAACATGGAAAATGGATAGATATCAGCTCTGAAATTAAACTCTTAGGAGCTATTTTGTGTGTTATCCATTATATTTGTCCAAACAACATACCTTTAGTTGTACCAGGCATTAAAATGAACAAGAAATTGAAGAAAACAAGGGGTGGTCTAATAATTTTTTCCGTGACTGTACAAGAGAACAGCTGGAGAATAGGTGTTCACTGTAATAACCACTATGCATGAAAGGGTTAAATAAGTTATGACTGGATTCCAGTTGTTCTCAAAGGCTGACTTTTTTTTTTTTTAATACTGTGGTTTTATCGAGTTTTGAACGTGTAACTGCTTTTTGGAGTTCAACCAGGTGCCAAAAAGCAGCTGGACTAATTTAGGTAACACTAAAAAGAGCACCAAAACAAAAACTACTCAGCCAAAATTCAATTACTTGTTGTTGTTCAGTGTGTTCCAGTTCACAGTTCGTGTTCAACATCGTAAATCTCTTATTGTTGAACATTCTGAGTGTCTTATTTAGTAAAAACATGTCAAACTTCACTTCCTCTCTTTGTGTTTTTTCTCTTATTCCACCCTGTTTCGACCCTAAAAAGCTTCTATACGTGCACATTCACAGACGTCTGTTTCACTGAAATAACGTCTCAGGGGTTAAAGAGTTAAAAATAAATAAAGGGGATCCAGCTTCTATTCAAACAAACCCGGATTAACCATATGGGCAACTGGGCAATTGCCCGGGGGCCCGCGACCTCTGAAGGGCCCTAGGTAGCTCGGGCATAACAAAAATGTCTGGTTATCTTTTGCTTATAAATGAAACTGTCCGCAAAAAGTGTTCTTAAATAAATACTGGATACTTTGGAAATGGTTTCTTATTTATTTTTTGTGAAAATGGAGGACACTTCCCTCTCTTTCTAATGTAGCGGATCAATTTTAGATTATACTGATGCTAATGTGTTTTGTTTTCATATCATCATATGCAAGTGAGTGGCCTTGACAAGAGGCTATAGTGGTGCACTTATAGTTCTACGAGCATTTACACAAAATTGAATTGAATATTGTTGCCCAGGGTACAATGAGTGTTAATCTGGCCCTGTATTCAAACAAAGACGCTAACTCACTCAATGACACTTTTGTACTGACGCAAACCAAACCCAGTATTTTCTGCTTGGCTTTAGGGGTCGGTGTGATGTCGTCAGTGTGTGCCAGCTGGTGTTGCTTTGGTTTGAGGTTGAAGCGTGAGGACGTGACTCCTTTCATGACAGTTTGAGGACACACTTTTACTCGTTGACAGCTAATGATGATGCCGTCTGACACCCGTATATATATATATGCGTTTCAAGCGCATCTGTGTGTCTTTATGTCGATCGGTATCTTTGTGTAACATTGGTTGTGTAGTGGTGGCTATGTGTGCGTTTTTGGCACAACTGATTTTGTGCGTCTGTTTGCACGGGATTATTTGCATTTGCCCGGATGATGATGCAGTGCGTTTCTTTGCTGTGACAGGAAATGACCTTGAGCTGTGCTGCTGGTGAATATGTCAGATTTAGGCAGTGGATGTGGACGTGTGTGTGTCCATGTGCATGCATAATGTACAAAAGAGCTGCTGGATGCTCTAGATCAGGGATTCTCAGACTGGTGGGTTGCAACCCAAAAGTGGGTCGCAAGTTTGTTTTCAGCGGGTCGTGGCTATCCCTGTGCAGAAAACAGTGTTAAGAAACAAATCCTGTGCTTTATTTCCTCAGAGGTTATGTTTTCATCTGGGTTTGTCTGTTTGTTTGTTTGTTTGGCTATTAGCAAGATGACTCAAAAAGTTATGGACAGATCTGGATGAAATTTTCAGGTAATGTTGATACTGGCACAAGGAACAAATGATTAAATTTGAGTGTTGATTGGGGGGGGGGGGGGGTTGGATGAAATTTTCAGGAAATGTTGCTACTGGCACATAGGAACAAATGATTACATTTGAGTGGTGATTGGGGGGGGGGGGGTTGGATGAAATTTTCAGGTAATGTTGATACTGGCACAAGGAACAAATGATTAAATTTGTGTGTTGATTGGGGGGGGGGGGTTGATGAAATTTTCAGGAAATGTTGATACTGGCACATGGAACAAATGATTACATTTGAAGTGGTGATTGGGGGGGGGGGGGGGGTTGGATGAAATTTTCAGGAAATGTTGATATTGCTACAAGGAATGAATGTTTACATTTTGTTGGTGATCGGGTGGGGGTGGGGGTGGGGAGGGTTGGATGAAATTTTCAGGAAATGTTGATACTGGCACTGGAACAAATGATTAAATTTGGCGTGTTGATTGGGGGGGGGGTGGATGAAATTTTCAGGAAATGTTGATAATAGCACAAAGAACAAAGAACAAATGTTTAAATTTGTGTGGTGATTGGGGGGGTTGGATGAAATTTTCAGGAAATATTGATACTGGCACATAGAATAAATCATTACATTTGAGTGGAATGGGGGGGGGGGTTGGATGAAATTTTCAGGAAATGTTGACAATGGCACAAGGAACAAATGATTAAATTTGTGTGTTTAATCGGGGGTGGGGGGGGGGGGGCGGGCGGGTTGGATTAAATTTTCAGGAAATGTTGATACTGGCACATGGAACAAATGATTAAATTTGGGTGTTGATTGGGGGGGGGGTTGGATGAAATTTTCAGGAAATGTTGATAACAGCACAAAGAACAAAGAACAAATGTTTAAATTTGTGTGGTGATTGGGGGGGGTGTTGATGAAATTTTCAGGAAATATTGATACTGGCACATAGAATAAATCATTACATTTGAGTAGTGATGGGGGGGGGGTGGATTAAATTTTCAGGAAATGTTGATATTGCTACAAGGAATGAATGTTACATTTTTGTTGGTGATCGGGTGGGGGTGGGGAGGGTTGGATTAAATTTTCAGGAAATGTTGATACTGGCACATGGAACAAATGATTAAATTTAGGTGTTGATTGGGGGGGGGGGGGTTGGATGAAATTTTCAGGAAATGTGATAATAGCACAAAGAACAAAGAACAAATGAAACAAATATTTAAATTTGTGTGGTGATTAGGGCGGGGGTGTTGATGAAATTTTCAGGAAATGTTGATACTGGCACATGGAATAAATTATTACATTTGAGTGGTGATGGGGGGGGGTAGGATGAAATTTTCAGGAAATGTTGATACTGGCACATAGAATAAATCATTACATTTGAGTGGTGATGGGGGGGGGGTGATGAAATTTTCAGGAAATGTTGATACTGGCACATGGAACAAATGATTAAATTTGGGTGTTGATTGGGGGGGGTTGGATGAAATTTTCAGGAAATGCTGATAATAGCAAAGAACAAAGAACAAAGAACAAATGTTTAAATTTGTGTGGTGATTGGGGGGGGGGGGGGGTGTTGATGAAATTTTCAGGAAATGTTGATACTGGCACATAGAATAAATCATTACATTTGAGTGGTGATGGGGGGGGTAGGATGAAATTTTCAGGAAATGTTGACAATGGCACAAGGAACAAATGATTAAATTTGTGTGTTTATTGGGGGGGGGGGGGGGGGTTGATGAAATTTTGAGGAAATGTTGATACTGGCACATAGAATAAATCATTACATTTGAGTGGTGATGGGGGGGGGGGGTAGGATGAAATTTTCAGGAAATGTTGATACTGGCACATGGAACAAATGATTAAATTTGTGTGGTGATTGGGGGGGGGGTGTTGATGAAATTTTCAGGAAATGTTGATACTGGCACATAGAATAAATCATTACATTTGAGTGGTGATGGGGGGGGTGATGAAATTTTCAGGAAATGTTGATACTGGCACATGGAACAAATGATTAAATTTGGGTGTTGATTGGGGGGGGGTTGGATGAAATTTTCAGGAAATGCTGATAATAGCACAAAGAACAAAGAACAAATGTTTAAATTTGTGTGGTGATTGGGGGGGGGGGGTGGTGTTGATGAAATTTTCAGGAAATGTTGATACTGGCACATATTATAAATCATTACATTTGAGTGGTGATGGGGGGGGGGGGGGGGGGTTAGGATGAAATTTTCAGGAAATGTTGACAATGGCACAAGGAACAAATGATTAAATTTGTGTGTTTATTGGGGGGGGGGGGGGGGGGGTGTTGATGAAATTTTCAGGAAATGTTGATACTGGCACATAGAATAAATCATTACATTTGAGTGGTGATGGGGGGGGGGGGTAGGATGAAATTTTCAGGAAATGTTGATACTGGCACATGGAACAAATGATTAAATTTGGGTGTTGATTGGGGGGGGTTGGATGAAATTTTCAGGAAATGCTGATAATAGCAAAGAACAAAGAACAAGAACAAAGACAAAGAACAAATGTTTAAATTTGTGTGGTGATTTGGGGGGGGGGGGTGTTGATGAAATTTTCAGGAAATGTTGATACTGGCAATCGAATAAATCATTACATTTGAGTGGTGATGGGGGGGGGTAGGATGAAATTTTCAGGAAATGTTGACAATGGCACAAGGAACAATGATTAAATTGTGTGTTATTGGGGGGGGGGGGGTGTTGATGAAATTTTGAGGAAATGTTGATACTGGCACATAGAATAAATCATACATTTGAGTGGTGATGGGGGGGGGGGGGGGTTAGGATGAAATTTCAGGAAATGTTGATACTGGCACATGGAACAAATGATTAAATTTGTGTGGTGATTGGGAGGGGGGGTGTTGATGAAATTTTCAGGAAATGTTGATACTGGCACATAGAATAAATCATTACATTTGAGTGGTGATGGGGGGGGGGGTAGGATGAAATTTTCAGGAAATGTTGATACTGGCACATGGAACAAATGATTAAATTTGTGTGGTGATGGGGAGGGGGGGGGGTGTTGATGAAATTTTCAGGAAATGTTGATACTGGCACATAGAATAAATCATTACATTTGAGTGGTGATGGGGGGGGGTAGGATGAAATTTTCAGGAAATGTTGACAATGGCACAAGGAACAAATGATTAAATTTGTGTGTTTATTGGGGGGGGGGGGTGGATTAAATTTTCAGGAAATGTTGATACTGGCACATGGAACAAATGATTAAATTTGTGTGGTGATGGGGGGGGGTGTTGATGAAATTTTCAGGACATGTTGATACTGGCACATAGAATAAATCATTACATTTGAGTGGTGATGAGGGGGGTAGGATGAAATTTTCAGGAAATGTTGACAATGGCACAAGGAACAAATGATTAAATTTATGTGGTGATGGGGCGGGGTGGGGGATGGGGGTTGGATTAAATTTTCAGGAAATGTTGATAGTGGCACAAGGAACAAATGATTAAATTTGGGTGTTGATTGGGGGGGGGGGTGATGAAATTTTCAGGAAATGTTGATACTGGCACAAGGAACAAATGATTAAATTTGGGTGTTGATTGGGGGGGGGGTGATGAAATTTTCAGGAAATGTTGACAATAGCACAAAGAACAAATGAAACAAATGTTTAAATTTGTGTGGTGATTGGGGGGGGGGGGTGTTGACAGGGCCACCTTAACCTAATGGAAGGCCCCGGGGCTGAGGGAGGTGTTGTAGGCCCCCCAGTCCCATCCTTCAAAATTACTGAGCCTCATTATAAAATATAATATCTTAGTGATCTACAACAGCGAGTAGATTGTAACCAAGATGGATGGAAGTTTGACTTCATGATAAAAATGATAAAAAAAAAATATTATCAACAACCATCAACTGTAGGGAAAAACATTTATTTAACAGCAGCAACAGAAACTATAAAGCCTGAGAACCCATGCACCTGCACATTGGCGTAAACTCAACCGCATGCTCTTTAATAATTCTGACTCCCGATCATGCTTTTCTTGTGCCAGTTTTCTTTTGTGGGCATCGCTCTCAAATTTCTCCTTCCCCGACATTTTGTAATTGAACGTGGCCTCTTGACACATGGGGGCGGGGCTGGGCTTACCGATTGGGATCAATAAGTAGCTTCAGACGTGCGTACAGTACGTATAAAAAGATTGACAGGAAAACTGACAAAGTACAAATCGATGTTAGTTTATTTGCTTATCGAGTCCGTAAAATGATAGGCCCCTTAAGTCAGTAGGCCCCTGGGCTTCAGCCCCGGTTAGCACGTGCATGAAGGTGGCCTTGGGTGTTGATGAAATTTTCAGGAAATGTTGACACTGGCACATGGAACAAATGATTACATTTGAGTGGTGATTTGTTCGGGGGGTTGGATTAAATTTTCAGGAAATGTTGACAATAGCGCAAAGAACAAAAAACAAATGAAGCAAATGGTTAAATTTTTGTGGTGATCCGGGGGGGTGTTGATGAAATTGTCAGGAAATGTTGACATTGGTACAAGGAACAAATGTTTAAACTTTGGTGGTGATTGGGGGGGGGGGGGGGGGGTGGATGAAATTTTCAGGAAATGTTGATACTGGCACATGGAATAAATGATTACATTTGAGTGGTGATTGGGGGGGGGGGGGGAGGATGAAATTTTCAGGAAATGTTGATACTGGCACATGGAATAAATGATTACATTTGAGTGGTGATTGGCGGGGGGGGGGGGGGTAGGATGAAATTTTCAGGAAATGTTGATACTGGCACATGGAATAAATGATTACATTTGAGTGGTGATTGGGGGGGGGGGGGGGGGTAGGATGAAATTTTCAGGAAATGTTGATATTGGTAAAAGGAACAAATGATTAAATATGTGTGATGATCGGGGGTGGGGAGGATTTGATGAAATTTTCAGGAAATGTTGATACTGGCACATGGAACAAATGATTCAATTTTGGGTGGTGATCGGCAGGTGTGTGTGTGTGTGTGTGTGTGTGTGTGGGGGGGGGGGGGGGGCTGATCTGTCTTGGCGGAGGTCTGCGCTCTCCGAGTGCTTTTCCAGCTTATTAATTTTTTTTTTTTTTTAAGTAACTTTATTGATCATCAAGGTCAATCACTGATCACATATGATCATGAATACTCCTTGACAACAACGCTCTTTTAACATTGTTAGTTACTGAACCAGTTCATTTCCAGGTAGGAAAGGAAGAAAGACAGTTATTGAATATTTGGTATTTTTATTTACGGCTCAAGTTGATGAAATAGAAAAAAGTGTAAAAGAATTAAAAACAAATTGTATGATTTTTTTTTTTTTTGACATTATTCCACAAGTGTGCCAAAAAGACACACTTGGTGGTTAGTAAGGGCCTTGGTGGACGGGATACCAGAGGGTTAATGTTTTTTATTTTCATTATTTATTATAGGTTATTATTATGTTTTTGTTTTTTGTTTTCTGTTTTCCTTTCAAATTCATCTTGGATGTTGTGTCTTTTAATATTACGGTTGACAGGAGACAGTACAGACATTGCTGTTCGACTGTTGATTCCCAGTTTATTCTCGCTCATCCTGACCTCACTTGCCTCCAGTATTATGTTAGATACGCAAACGCAGCAGTGAATCCAAATATCCCTGCTGATCAGCTGACCTCAATTTGATCCTGTGACTCACGCTAATGTTAGAACTAACATGTGTACCTGAGGGAATGCTGTTTGATGTTTAGTTCGCATAAACCGCTTCCTTTCCTTATTTGAGCGACGCTGATTCACCATTTGGGAATGAATAGTCGTTGTACTCTATGTATGTCGTGGATGTGTGTGTATTTAAGGGGTCACTTAACACAACCTACACAAAGGAAAAGGCTAACACTCATCCTTATATTGTGTTTACCTTCATTTCAAATGCATAATATGTGGATAATCAGTGGCAGGAAATCCGATTCTTCTAACTGACTCAATTCTTTTTTTTACTGCAAATCACACAATTGATCACTCAATCACTCAATATTACTACGGAAATGTGAAATGTATGGTATAAGAGGTGTGGCACAAAACTGGTTGAAAAGTTATTTACAAAATAGGTCTCAGTACGTATCAATTGGAAATACAAATTCACAACTTAGAAAAGTAACATGTGGGGTCCCACAAGGTTCAGTTCTGGGACCCAAGTTATTTATACTTTATTTAAATGATATTTTTATGGCATCTAATGATTTAAAATTTACAATATTTGCAGATGATACTAATTTGCTTTATTCGGGAGCAAATATGAAACAAATATTAGAAACTGTGGAAAAGGAATTGGTCAAGTTAAAAAAAATGGTTTGACGTAAATAAGTTATCACTTAATGAAGATAAAACAAAATTGATGGTTTTTGGTGGTGCTAGGGGAAATTATGATACAAAACTGAAAATGAATGAAATTCAAATTGAAAGGGTGTATGAAACAAAATTTTTGGGAGTGATTATTGACCCTAAACTCTGTTGGAAACCACAAATAGAATATATCAAACGTAAAATGTTCAAGGCTGTCAAGAATTCTTTATAAAACTCGGGACTTGTTAAGCAAAAAATGTTTGCATATATTGTATTGTTCACTTGTAATGACATATATGTCGTACTGTGTGGAAATATGGGGCAATTTGTATAAAACTAATATAGACCCGATAATTAAACTCCAAAAAAAAGCTATTAGAGTCATAAACAAAGCTGGTTATCTCCAATCAAGTAATCCACTTTTTGTAGAATCTGGTTTACTAAAATTTTTTGATATTATATATTTAAAAACAATGGAATTTATGTTTCGCGTTAAAAGTAAAAACCTTCCTTTTTGTATTCAGAAAATTTTCAAGTTAAGAGAAGGACATTATAATTTAAGAGGGATGTTTGTGTTTGAAACATGTAAAGTAAGAACAAACGTTAAATATCACAGTGTTTCAGTTATTGGTGTCAAGCTATGGAACGAACTGAAGGATGAAGTGAAATTGTGTAGCTCACTGTTGAGTTTCAAAAAGACTTTAATTTGTCAAATTATGAAGGGCTATGAAAGTAATATGATTACAAAATAACTTATAATGCTGAATGTAGTATAATTTGTGTTTAAGTATTTATCTGCTGCAACTTCAGGTGTGGACTTGGACTAAGGATGTGAATAGGAGAAGCAGAAATAAGCCTCCAGCTTCAGCTTCTGCCTTTTTCAGTTACAAAATGTGTTAATTTTATGTTTGTTTGTTTTTTTTTTAATATGTATGTGTTTTGTTTTGTTGTTGTTGTTTTTTTTAATATGTATGTTTTGTATTTTGTATTTAACTGAAAATAAACATTCATTCATTCATTCATTCAAATCATTTGATTCAGCAATTCAAAAAAAAAAAAAAAAAATCCTGCAGATGTAAGTTGCGAACTTGCAGTGCCAATCAGTCATTTCTGTGAAACACTCTGCCTTACATAATTACTTAACCCTTTCATGCATTCTGGTCACTCCAGTGGACACTTATTCTCCAGCTGTTCTCTTGTATATTCATGGGTTTTGTTGTTTTAGTTCCATATCAGCCAACACAGTGGACGCTTATGCACCATCCCATAATACACTGCAATTCATACCATTACTGTAACTTTGCTGCTCGTGATAAACCTGATCTGCACTAACATGTTTCAGTGTAAATCAATTATTTGTTAGAAAAAAAAGTTGTTTTTTTTTTTTTTTGCATATTATCTCCATGAAAAGAGTAATAATTAGCCTTAGAATATGTTAAAATGTGAGAAAACATCAGATTAGCTGCATTAAACATGGTTTCAATTCACTGTTTTCGTATCACTTTATGATATTGGGTTTTAAATACATGTTTCTTTGTGTCAAGAATAAAATTCATGGTGTAGCTGAGTGGACATTTTTGTAACTCCATGAAAAACAGGTTGTGGATTAAACCAGTGACTTTATTCGGATTTAAATTTAATCCGAACTTTTCTTTTTCTGCTGGAATAATGTGTTTACATGGGCATCTGAAATAGAATCTAACCTTCAATCAGATTAAACCAGGAATAAAAGTTGTCATGGAAATTGTCTTGTAATGTGAATGTATGTGGAAATTACCAAAAATAGTCACTTGCCCGATAAAGGGTTAAGTCTAGAAAGTGATGTTTTTTTTGTTTTCCTAAATGTTTTCTCCTTTAACTCCTGCTTCTTAATTCGTAGAGAGTCCTTAAAGAAAATAGTGCATCTGCCTCGACTTTTCTTTTCATCTCCTGTTCCTCCCGTATGTCTTCTTCTCTTCTATCTTTTAATCCGTCTGCCCTCCCTCCTTCCCTCGTCTACTCTTAAAATCTGCTTCCAGGGCTTTTCCCTGTATTAGTTTCTTTCCGATTAGATCTGTTTATTCACCGAGGTCACCAGACAATGAGAGATAGCAACAAAGCGTCTCCTCGGTAAAACGCAGCATCCTTGGATTCGTCTTTTCCTAGCTTCCTTCGTTCCATCCTACTGTTTTTTTTTTTTCTTCTGTCCTACTAATCCCAAATTGGGCTTCAAAGCAGCTGCGTTGCCTCTCCGTCTCCGCTCAGCTGGTACCGGCTGTATATATTTCCATCACTGATTGAAACCAGTTCTTTCCTGGCCCCGTTTGACCCCTCTCAGAAGGCCACGAGGTCAGTTGGAAGTGAAAGAGTGTTCCGAACTCCGACATGCGAGATGTTTTAAAAAAGGTCAAACACACATTTTTCGGTGCAAGTCAGACAAAAACACCCCAAAAAAATCTACCATACGGACACAGACACTCCATCTCCCCATGACTCATTCATTGCGAATGCATTTCTCATACTGTCCAAGATAGCGATCAGGAGACTGGGAGGTTTTTACGACTCTGTACATGCAGTCGACCCAAGTCATAAAGACGTTTCAGGAGAATTATATATTATATATTGTCTGAGCCGCATATGTAGTGCAGGAGTGTAACTTCTGTGGTAGTTCTCAAATGATTTTTTTGTCTTTTAAGTGATTTGTCACCATTTTTTATGAAATAATCCTCTGAGTTTTGCATTTTTCCAGTAAAAAATCAGGTATTTTCCAATATTTTACTTATTTGTCATGTAGACTAGATTAAAAAGTTATACGTCAAAACAGAGAAAACTGCAGAAAAGTGACTTTTTCAGCAAAGATATCAATATTCTTTGATATTTTCTAACTCATTTTTTTTAATCCATAAAGACCCAGTACCACTTTTGTGTCAGTTCCCAATTTTTTCTCTCAATTTTACCGTTACTTAAGAGATTTATCATCATTTATTATAATATTATCTTTTGTATTTTCAGTGTAAATTATGTATTTTCTTATATTTAACCCATAAAGACCCAAACCATCTACAGTCTGTTTAATACCTATTGATCCACTAATCCTATCAATGCATGGAAATAATTGGTGTAAAATGCAGTTTGGTCATCAGATATGACCCATTTGGACGCTCAGAGGCTCCATAGTCGCCATGGAAACACCGTCATCTTTTACAGCATTAATTCGCCCGTAAAACCTATGGAGTTGGATCAATGACAGTGGATGGACACACTTGTTATATTTGTTAAAAATGTCACGTTTTCTTCAGTTTTTTCAGTTTCTGATTTAATAACTGTAGAGTTTACTGTGAGTTTGAATGAAAATCAACATAATCAATGGATTAAATACAGGAAAATACCTCATTTACGCTGGAAAAATGCTAAACGCAGAGGATAATATTATCATAAATGGTGAGAAATCACTTAAGAGAGGTTAAAAATAGAGGAAAAATTCATTTGGGAACTGACACAAAAGTAACTCGTTGTAGATTCAAAGGTTATTGCATCAAAACTGAGAAAACTGAAGAAAAGTGACTTTTTCAGCAAAGATATCAATATTCTTTGATATTTTCTAACTCATTTTTTAACCCATAAAGTCCCAGTGCCACTTTTGTGTCAGTTCCCAATTTTTTTCTCTCAATTTTACCGTTACTTAAGTGATTTATCATCATTTACTATAATATTATCCTCTGTATTTTGTATTTTTCAGTGTAAATTATGTATTTTCTTATATTTAACCCATAAAGACCCAAACCATCTACAGTCTGTTTAATACCTATTGATCCACTAATCCTATCAATGCATGGAAATAATTGAAGTAAAATGCAGTTCGGTTATCAGATATGACCCATTTGGACGTTACCATGGAAACACCGTCATCTTCTACAGCATTAATTTGCCAGTAACACCCATGGAGTTGGATCAACGACAGTGGATGGACACACTTGTTTTTATGTTCAGTTTTGATATATTTGTTGAAAATGTCACTTTTTCTTCAGTTTTTTCTGTTTTTCATTTAATAACTGTTGAGTTTACTGTGAGTTTTAATGAAAATCAACATAATCAATGGATCAACTACAGAAAAATGCCTCATTTACGCTGGAAAAATGCTAAACGCAGAGGATAATAGTATCATAAATGGTGAGAAATCACTTAACTGATATTCTTTGATATTTTCTAACTCATTTTTTCACCCGTAAAGTCCCAGTGCCACTTTTGTGTCAGTTCCCAATTTTTTTCCCACTCTATTTTACCTTTACTTAAGTGATTTATCATCATTTATTATAATATTATCTTTTGTATTTTGGATTTTTCAATGTAAATTATGTATTTTCTTACATTTAACCCATAAAGACCCAAACCATCTACAGTCTGTTTAATACCTATTGATCCACTAATCCTATCAATGCATGGAAATAATTGGTTCGGTCATCACATATGACCCATTTAGACGCTCAGAGGCTCTGTAGTTACCGTGGAAACACCGTCATCTTCTACAACATCGATTCACCGGTAAAACCCATGGAGTTTGACAAATAACAGTGGTTTTTGAGGCTTGTTTTAATGTTCAGATAATGACATATTTTGCTGAAAAAAAATCCCTTTTCTTCATTTTTCTCTGTGTCTGATAAAATAACCCTCACATTTAATCTGAGCTTGTATAAACATCTACATGATCAGGCAATTAAATACTGGAAAATACCTTATTTTGACTTAAAAATCCAAAATACAGATTATAATATTAGAAGAAATTATGATAAATCACACCCACGGAGTTTGAGAAATGAAAGTGGATGGACACACTTGTTGATATATTTGCTGAAAAAGTTACTTTTCTTCAGTTTTGTCTGTTTTGATGCAATAACCTTTGAATCTACTCTGAATTTTCATGCACATCTAAATGAAGTAGAGGAATTTAACCCAGAAAGAGCAAGAGTTACTTTTGTGTCAGTTCCCAAATGAATTTTTCCTCTATTTTTAACCTCTCTTAAGTGATTTCTCACCATTTATGATAATATTATCCTCTGCGTTTAGCATTTTTCCAGCGTAAATGAGGTATTTTCCTGTATTTAATCCATTAATTATGTTGATTTTCATTCAAACTCACAGTAAACTCAACAGTTATTAAATCAGAAACAGAAAAAAACTGAAAAAAGTGACATTTTCAACAAATATAACAAGTGTTTCCATCCAGTTTCACTGATCCTGCTCCATGGGTTGAATCGATGTTGTAGAAGATGACAGTGTTTCCACGGTAACCACGGAGCTGCTGAACGTCCAAATGGGTCATATCTAATGACAAAACAAATACATAATTTACAATGAAAAATACAAAATACAAAAGATAATATCATAATAAATGATGATAAATCACTTAAGTAACGGTAAAATTGAGAGGAAAAAATTGGGAACTGACACAAAAGTGGTACTGGGTCTTTATGGGTTAAAAAAATGAGTTAGAAAGTATCAAAGAATATTAATATCTTTGCTGAAAAAGTCACTTTTCTTCAGTTTTCTCAGTTTTGATGCAATAACCTTTGAATCTACTACGAGTTACTTTTGTGTCAGTTCCCAAATGAATTTTTCCTCTATTTTTAACCTCTCTTAAGTGATTTCTCACCATTTATGATAATATTATCCTCTGCGTTTAGCATTTTTCCAGCGTAAATGAGGTATTTTCCTGTATTTAATCCATTAATTATGTTGATTTTCATTCAAACTCACAGTAAACTCAACAGTTATTAAATCAGAAACTGAAAAAAAATGAAGAAAAAGTGACATTTTCAACAAATATAACAAATGTGTCCATCCACTGTCATAGATCCGACTCCGTGGATTTTACCGGCGAATTAATGCTGTAGAAGATGACGGTGTTTCCATGGTAACGTCCAAATGGGTCATATCTGATAACCAAACTGCATTTTACTTCAATTATTTCCATGCATTGATAGGATTAGTGGATCAATAGGTATTAAACAGACTGTAGATGGTTTGGGTCTTTATGGGTTAAATATAAGAAAATACATAATTTACACTGAAAAATACAAAATACAAAAGATAATATGATAATAAATGATGATAAATCACTTAAGTAACGGTAAAATTGAGAGAAAAAAACTGGGAACTGACACAAAAGTGGCAATGGGACTTTATGGATTAAAAAAAAAATGAGTTAGAAAATATCAAAGAATATCAGTTAAGTGATTTCTCACCATTTATGATAATATTATCCTCTGCGTTTAGCATTTTTCCAGCGTAAATGAGGTATTTTCCTGTATTTAATCCATTGATTATGTTGATTTTCATTCAAACTCACAGTAAACTCAACAGTTACTAAATCAGAAACTGAAAAAAAATGAAGAAAAAGTGACATTTTCAACAAATATAACAAATGTGTCCACCCACTGTCATAGATCCGACTCCGTGGGTTTTACCGGTGAATTAATGCTGTAGAAGATGACGGTGTTTCCATGGTAACGTCCAAATGGGTCATATCTGATAACCAAACTGCATTTTACTTCAATTATTTCCATGCATTGATAGGATTAGTGGATCAATAGGTATTAAAAAGACTGTAGATGGTTTGGGTCTTTATGGGTTAAATATAAGAAAATACATAATTTACACTGAAAAATACAAAATACAAAAGATAATATGATAATAAATGATGATAAATCACTTAAGTAACGGTAAAATAGAGAGAAAAAAATTGGGAACTGACACAAAAGTGGTACTGGGTCTTTATGGATTAAAAAAATGAGTTAGAAAATATCAAAGAATATTAATATCTTTGCTGAAAAAGTCACTTTTCTTCAGTTTTCTCAGTTTTGATGCAATAACCTTTGAATCTACTACGAGTTACTTTTGTGTCAGTTCCCAAATGAATTTTTCCTCTATTTTTAACCTCTCTTAAGTGATTTCTCACCATTTATGATAATATTATCCTCTGCGTTTAGCATTTTTCCAGCGTAAATGAGGTATTTTCCTGTATTTAATCCATTAATTATGTTGATTTTCATTCAAACTCACAGTAAACTCTACAGTTATTAAATCAGAAACAGAAAAAAAACTGAAAAAAGTGACATTTTCAACAAATATAACAAGTGTTTCCATCCAGTTTCACTGATCCTGCTCCATGGGTTGAATCGATGTTGTAGAAGATGACAGTGTTTCCACGGTAACCACGGAGCTGCTGAACGTCCAAATGGGTCATATCTAATGACAAAACAAATACATAATTTACAATGAAAAATACAAAATACAAAAGATAATATCATAATAAATGATGATAAATCACTTAAGTAACGGTAAAATTGAGAGGAAAAAATTGGGAACTGACACAAAAGTGGTACTGGGTCTTTATGGGTTAAAAAAATGAGTTAGAAAGTATCAAAGAATATTAATATCTTTGCTGAAAAAGTCACTTTTCTTCAGTTTTCTCAGTTTTGATGCAATAACCTTTGAATCTACTACGAGTTACTTTTGTGTCAGTTCCCAAATGAATTTTTCCTCTATTTTTAACCTCTCTTAAGTGATTTCTCACCATTTATGATAATATTATCCTCTGCGTTTAGCATTTTTCCAGCGTAAATGAGGTATTTTCCTGTATTTAATCCATTAATTATGTTGATTTTCATTCAAACTCACAGTAAACTCAACAGTTATTAAATCAGAAACTGAAAAAAAATGAAGAAAAAGTGACATTTTCAACAAATATAACAAATGTGTCCATCCACTGTCATAGATCCGACTCCGTGGGTTTTACCGGTGAATTAATGCTGTAGAAGATGACGGTGTTTCCATGGTAACGTCCAAATGGGTCATATCTGATAACCAAACTGCATTTTACTTCAGTTATTTCCATGCATTGATAGGATTAGTGGATCAATAGGTATTAAACAGACTGTAGATGGTTTGGGTCTTTATGGGTTAAATATAAGAAAATACATAATTTACACTGAAAAATACAAAATACAAAAGATAATATGATAATAAATGATGATAAATCACTTAAGTAACGGTAAAATTGAGAGAAAAAAACTGGGAACTGACACAAAAGTGGCAATGGGACTTTATGGATTAAAAAAAAATGAGTTAGAAAATATCAAAGAATATCAGTTAAGTGATTTCTCACCATTTATGATAATATTATCCTCTGCGTTTAGCATTTTTCCAGCGTAAATGAGGTATTTTCCTGTATTTAATCCATTGATTATGTTGATTTTCATTCAAACTCACAGTAAACTCAACAGTTACTAAATCAGAAACTGAAAAAAAATGAAGAAAAAGTGACATTTTCAACAAATATAACAAATGTGTCCATCCACTGTCATAGATCCGACTCCGTGGGTTTTACCGGTGAATTAATGCTGTAGAAGATGACGGTGTTTCCATGGTAACGTCCAAATGGGTCATATCTGATAACCAAACTGCATTTTACTTCAATTATTTCCATGCATTGATAGGATTAGTGGATCAATAGGTATTAAACAGACTGTAGATGGTTTGGGTCTTTTTGGGTTAAATATAAGAAAATACATAATTTACACTGAAAAATACAAAATACAAAAGATAATATAATAAATGATGATAAATCACTTAAGTAACGGTAAAATAGAGAGAAAAAAAATTGGGAACTGACACAAAAGTGGTACTGGGTCTTTATGGATTAAAAAAATGAGTTAGAGAATATCAAAGAATATTAATATCTTTGCTGAAAAAGTCACTTTTCTTCAGTTTTCTCAGTTTTGATGCAATAACCTTTGAATCTACTACGAGTTACTTTTGTGTCAGTTCCCAAATGAATTTTTCCTCTATTTTTAACCTCTCTTAAGTGATTTCTCACCATTTATGATAATATTATCCTCTGCGTTTAACATTTTTCCAGCGTAAATGAGGTATTTTCCTGTATTTAATCCATTGATTATGTTGATTTTCATTCAAACTCACAGTAAACTCAACAGTTATTAAATCAGAAACTGAAAAAAAATGAAGAAAAAGTGACATTTTCAACAAATATAACAAATGTGTCCATCCACTGTCATAGATCCGACTCCGTGGGTTTTACCGGTGAATTAATGCTGTAGAAGATGACGGTGTTTCCATGGTAACGTCCAAATGGGTCATATCTGATAACCAAACTGCATTTTACTTCAATTATTTCCATGCATTGATAGGATTAGTGGATCAATAGGTATTAAACAGACTGTAGATGGTTTGGGTCTTTATGGGTTAAATATAAGAAAATACATAATTTACACTGAAAAATACAAAATACAAAAGATAATATGATAATAAATGATGATAAATCACTTAAGTAACGGTAAAATAGAGAGAAAAAAAAATGGGAACTGACACAAAAGTGGTACTGGGTCTTTATGGATTAAAAAAATGAGTTAGAGAATATCAAAGAATATTAATATCTTTGCTGAAAAAGTCACTTTTCTTCAGTTTTCTCAGTTTTGATGCAATAACCTTTGAATCTACTACGAGTTACTTTTGTGTCAGTTCCCAAATGAATTTTTCCTCTATTTTTAACCTCTCTTAAGTGATTTCTCACCATTTATGATAATATTATCCTCTGCGTTTAGCATTTTTCCAGCGTAAATGAGGTATTTTCCTGTATTTAATCCATTAATTATGTTGATTTTCATTCAAACTCACAGTAAACTCAACAGTTATTAAATCAGAAACTGAAAAAAAAATGAAGAAAAAGTGACATTTTCAACAAATATAACAAATGTGTCCATCCACTGTTGTTGATACGACTCCGTGGGTTTTACTGGCGAATTAATGCTGTAAAAGATGACGGTGTTTCCATGGTAACGTCCAAATGAGTCATATCTGATAACCAAACTGCATTTTACACCAGTTATTTCCATGCATTGATAGGATTAGTGGATTACCATGTATGAAACCGTTTGGATCTTTGGGTCTTTAAGGGTTAACGCAGAGCCATTTCAGACACAGTCGAGTGTTTGAGTCCACATATGTGAGGAGCACATCCCATAAAGTCCAGGCTACCCACAGTGTGTGTGCCCTCAGCAGAGGTCTTGGTCGTAACCCTGTCATCCTTTATCCCTGTAATGGTCTCACCCCGACAAAATAGAGCCACACCGCCGCATTCCGCTCATTCCTGCTTGTAAAAAATAAGACCTCTTTCATCTCAAAGTACAAAGCCGTTTTCCTAAATTGAAAGTGTACTTATAGAGAAAAAAAAAAAAAAAAAAGTAAAATTATATATATATATATATATATATTTTGTGTGTGTGTGTAATATTTGTTGAATACTAACTAAAGCTTCAGCTAAGACAGTCTGTGTTTTCTGTATGTGAGCTGCCCAGGAATCTGTCAACTCCTTTGATTATTTGACTTTCAAGTGACTAAACCGACGAAATAAAGACGTGAAAACCTAAACAGGAAAAGGTCCGAGAGCACAAAAGATGTAAGAGCGTAAACCAAAAGACTAATAATGGAAATGTCACCTGACACTGTTAAAGACGGAGTGAAAAAAAGAAATAAAAGTACTGTTACAAGATGGATGCAGATAGAATAGAATAGAATAGAATAGAGTAGAACATAGAATAGAATAGAATAGAACATAGAATAGAATAGAATAGAATAGAATAGAATAGAACATAGAATAGAATAGAATAGAATAGAATAGAACATAGAATAGAATAGAATAGAATATAGTAGAATAGAATAGAATAGAATAGAATAGAATATAGTAGAATAGAATAGAATAGAATAGAATAGAATATAGTAGAATAGAATAGAATAGAATAGAATAGAATAGAATAGAATAGAATAGAGTAGAACATAGAATAGAATAGAATAGAATAGAATAGAATAGAACATAGAATAGAATAGAATAGAGTAGAATAGAATAGAATATAGTAGAATAGAATAGAATAGAATAGAATAGAATAGAATAGAACATAGAATAGGATAGAATAAAATAAAATAGAACAGAATAGAATCATACAGAATAGAATTGAAATGAATAGAGGAGAACAGACTAGAACAGATAGAATACAACAGAATTGAACAGAATCAAGCAGAATAGAATAGAATAGACCAGAACAGAATAGACTAGACTAGAATAGATTACAATAGACTAGACTAGACTAGACTAGAATAGAATAGAATAGAATAGACCAGAACAGAATAGAATAGAATAGAACAGAATAGAATAGAACAGAATAGAATAGAATAGAATAGAATAGAATAGAATAGAATAGAATAGAATAGAATAGAATAGAATAGAACAGAACAGAGTAGAATTGAGTAGAACAGTAGAACAGAATAGAATAGAATCAAACAGAATAGGATTGAAATGAATAGAGTAGAACAGAGTATAACAGCAGAAAAGAATAGAATAGAATAGAATAGAATAAAATAGAACAGAATCATACAGAATAGAATTGAAATGAATAGAGTAGAACAGACTAGAACAGATAGAATAGAACAGAATAGAATAGAATAGAATAGAATAGAATAGAATAGAATAGAATAGAGTAGAATGGAATAGAATAGAAGCAAACAGAATAGAATAGAATAGAACAGAATAGAATAGTATCAAATAGAATAGAATAGAATAGAATAGAATAGAATAGAATAGAATAGAACAGAACAGAGTAGAATTGAGTAGAACAGTAGAACAGAATAGAATAGAATCAAACAGAATAGGATTGAAATGAATAGAGTAGAACAGAGTAGAACAGCAGAATAGAATAGAATAGAATAGAATAGAACATAGAATAGGATAGAATAAAATAAAATAGAACAGAATAGAATCATACAGAATAGAATTGAAATGAATAGAGTAGAACAGACTAGAACAGATAGAATAGAACAGAACAGAACAGAACAGAACAGAATAGAATAGAATAGAATAGAATAGAATAGAACATAGAATAGGATAGAATAAAATAAAATAGAACAGAATAGAATCATACAGAATAGAATTGAAATTAATAGAGTAGAACAGACTAGAACAGATAGAATAGAACAGAATAGAATAGAATAGAATAGAATAGAATAGAATAGAATAGAATTGAATAGAATAGAGTAGAACAGAATAGAATGGAATAGAATAGAAGCAAACAGAATAGAATAGAGTAGAACAGAATAGAATGGAATAGAATAGAAGCAAACAGAATAGAATAGAATAGAATAGAATAGAATAGAATAGAATAGAAAAGCCTTTACTGTCACTGTGCAACTCCAGTCAGAGCAAAACTATGAACAAAACACCAGCGCTACAGAAATAAGAACAGAGCAAATCTAAAATTACAAAAATAAGATATGAAAACAGAACGTACATTTTACAATTTTGCAAAGTAACCTAAGAATCGAGCTAAGCAGAATAGAAAATAAAATGGATCAAATATGAATAGATGCAAATTTACAGTATGTATATGCATTAACAGCATTAACAGTATTAACAGTATGTATTCCCTATTAGACCAGTATGTATATCTACGAACCTAGTCTATGTAAAAGAATGCAGTTATATTTTGATAAATATTGCGTTTTTATTGCAGAACAGAAGACTATTGTTGTATTATTGCACATTATAGGAGATGATTTTGAGGAGACATTAAGGGAAGTGCTTATAAAAGAAGGAAAACACCACAGTTCCTGCTTTTCTGACAGAATCTGCTCTATACAACAGTTTCTATATGTAACCTTTGATTATAGAAGAGTTCCAGGGTAGAACCTTTTGTACAGAACCAAAATGGGTGGAAAATATAGTCATTCAGAGTCTGAACTGTATGTCATTGAAGCGCAGTCAGATTTCACCAGAGGCAAGAGCGATGTGTGACGTTCAAGGTGACAAACATCCACTCGACGTTGCGGCTTTGAAGCAGAGGATGTTTGATAGAATTTGCTTCTGCGTCTATTTACAGACCTGAATGAAGAAAATGCTCTTTAAGTACAGATGTGAGTCATTCTTTAGAGCTCTTTTGGATAACCTGCAAGGGAAAAATAATTCAAGAAATCTCACCTGTATGAAAAACATGTACAACAAATAAGGGTATACAGTTCCTTATTTGTTGTACATGTTTTTCATCTGTAGTATGGATTTAGCTTTTGTTTATTTTCAGTAGTTTGTGTAGGACTTTAGTAGCAGATATATATATATATTTAATATTTAATGTTTTATTCTGTAGTTTTTTGCACATGCCTACCTTTTCAGTATTTTGTGCGATATTTTGCATGATACTTTTCTACAGTCTTTTCACTCTGTGTTTTTACCACTAAACTGATTTTCATTGTTACTGTGACAGTGACAGTAAAGGTCTATTCCAGGGGTGTCAAACATGCGGCCTGGGGGCCAAATGCAGCCCGCCAAAGGTTCCAATCCGGCCCCTGGGAGGAATTTACAAAGTGCAAAAATTCCACACTTTTGAACTGAATTAAGCAAAAAAAGAAAAGAAAAGAAAAGAAAGAAAGAAAAATTAAACTTGAATTAAGGAAAAAATCTTGAATTAAGCAAAAAAAAAAAAAATCTTTTAGGTAAAAAAAAAAAAAAAATCTTCAAATAAGCAAAAAACACACAAAACCTTCAATTAAGTAAAAAAAAAAAAATAAATCTTCAATTAAGCCAAAAAAAAAAAAAAATTAATTAAGTTAAAACAATCTTCAATTAAGCAAAAAAAAAAAAAAAAAAGCTTCAATTAAGTAAAAAAAAAGTATTGAATTAAGCCAAAAAAAAAAACAAATCTTCAATTATTTGATTGAATTTGATTCGATTCAGCTCCTAAATGGATTTTTCTCTCTTTTTAACCTCTCTTAAGTAATTTATCACTATTTATTATAACATTATCCTATGCATTTTGCATTTTTCAATGTAAATAATATATTTTTCCCAATATTTAATTCAGTGATCATGTCGATGTTCATGTAGATTTAAAGGTTATTATATAAAAAAAACAGAGAAAACTGAAGAAAAAGTGACTTTTTCAGCAAAATATATCATTATCTGAACCTAAAAACAAGCCTCAAAAATCACTCATTTGTCTATTCTATTTGATTCGATTTGATTCTATTCTATTCGATTTGATTCGGTTTGATTCGATTCAGCTCCTAAATGGGTTTTTTCTCGCTTTTTAACCTTTCTTAAGTGATTTATCACTATTTATTATAACATTATCCTATGCATTTTGCATTTTTCATTGTAAAAAATATATTTTTCCCTATATTTAATTGACTGATCATGTCGATGTTCATGTAGATTTAAAGGTTATTATATAAAAAACAGAGAAAACTGAAGAAAAAGTGACTTTTTCAGCAAAATTTATCATTATCTGAACCTAAAAACAAGCCTCAAAAATCATTCATTTCTCAATTGTCTGTTCTATTCGATTCGATTCGATTCGATTCGATTCGATTCAGCTCCTAAATGGATTTTTCTCTCTTTTTAACCTCTCTTATGTGATTTATCACTATTTATCATAACCTTATCCTATGTATTTTGCATTTTTCATTGTAAAAAATATATTTTTCCCTATATTTAATTGACTGATCATGTCGATGTTCATGTAGATTCAAAGGTTATTATATAAAAAACAGAGAAAACTGAAGAAAAAGTGACTTTTTCAGCAAAATATATCATTATCTGAACCTAAAAACAAGCCTCAACAATCACTCATTTGTCTATTCTATTCTATTCTATTCTATTCTATTCTATTCTATTCTATTCTATTCTGTTGTATTCTATTCTATTCTATTCTGTTCTATTCTATTCTATTTGATTTGATTTGATTCTATTCGATTCAGCTCCTAAATGGATTTTTTTCTCTTTTTAACCTTTCTTAAGTGATTTATCACTATTTATTATAACATTATCCTATGCATTTTGCATTTTTCAATGTAAATAATATATTTTTCCCAATATTTAATTCAGTGATCATGTCGATGTTCATGTAGATTTAAAGGTTATTATATAAAAAAACAGAGAAAACTGAAGAAAAAGTGACTTTTTCAGCAAAATATATCATTATCTGAACCTAAAAACAAGCCTCAAAAATCACTCATTTCTCAATTGTCTGTTCTATTCTATTCTATTCTATTCTATTCTATTCTATTCTATTCTATTCTATTCTATTCTATTCTATTCTATTCAGCTCCTAAATGGATTTTTCTCTCTTTTTAACCTCTCTTAAGTGATTTATCACTATTTATTATAACATTATCCTATGCATTTTGCATTTTTCATTGTAAAAAATATATTTTTCCCTATATTTAATTGACTGATCATGTCGATGTTCATGTAGATTCAAAGGTTATTATATAAAAAACAGAGAAAACTGAAGAAAAAGTGACTTTTTCAGCAAAATATATCATTATCTGAACCTAAAAACAAGCCTCAACAATCACTCATTTGTCTATTCTATTTGATTTGATTTGATTTGATTCTATTCTATTCGATTTCATTCAGTTTGATTCGATTCAGCTCCTAAATGGGTTTTTTCTCGCTTTTTAACCTTTCTTAAGTGATTTATCACTATTTAATATAACATTATCCTATGCATTTTGCATTTTTCAATGTAAATAGTATATTTTTCCCTATATTTAATTCAGTGATCATGTCGATGTTCATGTAGATTTAAAGGTTATTATATAAAAAACAGAGAAAACTGAAGAAAAAGTGACTTTTTCAGCAAAATTTATCATTATCTGAACCTAAAAACAAGCCTCAAAAATCATTCATTTCTCAATTGTCTGTTCTATTCAATTCGATTCGATTCGATTCGATTCGATTCAGCTCCTAAATGGATTTTTCTCTCTTTTTAACCTCTCTTAAGTGATTTATCACTATTTATCATAACCTTATCCTATGTATTTTGCATTTTTCATTGTAAAAAATATATTTTTCCCTATATTTAATTGACTGATCATGTCGATGTTCATGTAGATTCAAAGGTTATTATATAAAAAACAGAGAAAACTGAAGAAAAAGTGACTTTTTCAGCAAAATATATCATTATCTGAACCTAAAAACAAGCCTCAAAAATCACTCATTTGTCTATTCTATTCTATTCTATTCTATTCTATTCTATTCTATTCTATTCTATTCTATTCTATTCTATTCTATTCTGTTCTATTCTATTCTATTCTATTCTATTCTGTTTTATTCTATTCTGTTCTATTCTATTCTATTCTATTCTGTTCTATTCTATTCTGTTCTATTCTATTCTGTTCTATTCTATTCTATTCTATTCTATTCTATTCTATTCTATTCTATTCTGTTCTATTCTATTCTGTTCTATTCTATTCTATTCTGTTCTATTCTATTCTGTTCTATTCTATTCTATTCTGTTCTATTCTATTCTATTCTATTCTATTCTATTCTATTCTATTCTGTTCTATTCTATTCTATTCTGTTCTATTCTATTCTGTTCTATTCTATGACCCTATTTCTGTTTCCAAACTGTAACTGTGTTTGAACCGTACTTCAACATTTCTTTTGTGGGCAGTGTTCGGAAACTCAGCGGTGTTACCGTCACTGAGAGCTGACCCAAGATGGAAACTCTCGCCTTGTCCTCTTTCCAGAAGAGCATTCTTTAGCTGCAGCTTCACCCTGAGTGATCCCAGTCCAACCGCCAAAAACAGACAACCTGGACCGCCATCATAGCACAGCACCCACATGCTGATCCAAATACTGTGTGTACACAAATACACAAAAAAAAACTACACACACAGAGGCCAAAAACACATTTGGAGGACATCCGCCATTCAGGCAAAAGTCAGGAAAGTTGTCCTGAATGCACTGGGAGTCATACAATTAATGTTAACATCATAGCATAATTGGACATATGTGGACAAAAGTATTGGGACACGTTGAATTCAGTTGTTTCTTTTCTAACAGGGGTCTGGGATACAAAAAAATAACAATAAGTGTCATAATATAGTTTTATATTGTGATATTTCATTGGTTAGTTTGGTTTAAATTGTTATCTTTGCTTCCACAATGCCTCAGAGTTTGGGTTTTTACTTAATTTCTGTCCACAATTATTATTTTTTTAATCCATGACTATGATTTTAAATGTTCTACCTCTAAATTTCGACAATGTTTTTCACGCTCTGACTGTAAATAATAATTTTCTACCACAACTAACCATCACAGGAAGAAAAATCTCCCATTAAGCTTTAAGGAAATATTGATGTTTATAAATTACATCACGGGTGTCAAACATGTGGCCCGGGGGCCAAATTCGTTCCGCAGGATGAAATTTGTGGAATGCAAAAATTACACTGAAGATATTAATTAAACTACAAAATAAAAATGTGGAAAAAAATAAGCAAAAATATTTACATAAAATAAAGTAAAAGAATAAAATAAACAGCAAAATGAGCAAAAACAGCTAAACTAATAAATAACTAAAACAACAAGAATTAATAATAAATCAACATGAACACAATAAGACACAAACTGAACAAAAGTGAAGAAAAACTAATAAGTTAGTGTCAAAATCATTTTAATTCAGGTTCCACATACAGTCCAATTAGATTTCAAGTGGGTCAGAACCAGTAAAATATTATCAGAATAACCTATAACTAATGACAACCCCAAATTCTCTCTTTGTTTTTTTGTTTTTGGTATAAAAAAAGTAAAATTAAATGAAAATGTTTACATTACCAAAGTATACTTTTATAAAAAATGGGAATAACCTGAACAAATATGAACAAACGGAAATGTCTTAAGAAAAGTAAAAGTAATTTGACCAATATTCTGCCTGTTACTAAATGTTTTGTGCGATTGTAACGCGCATGTGTGTGATAAACTGATAAACCGAGGCAGAATATTGTTAAAATTACCCTTTTTTTTCTTAACATAATTCAAGTTGTTCATGTTTTTCAGATTTTTAAAGGAACTTTGTAGATGTAAACCTGATCAGAATATAATTTTGCTTTTGTCCCTGTTATTATTTTACTGGTCCGGCCCACTGGAGACCAAATTTGGCTGAACTAAAATGAGTTTGAAACCCCTGAATTACATGGACAAAAGTATTGGGACACATCATGATTATAGCTGTAAGATGTCCTGTTTATGCTGATTTGAGAGATAAACATCAATATTAATAATTAATATGATGTTTATCACAGTATAAAATATTGGCCCACCGATATTATCGGCCCGATATTGGCATAAAAATGTAATATCGAAGAATATCGTTATCGTTTTTTTGCCTATCATTAAAACCGATAAAATATTGCCTTGATTTCGCCGGCATTTACCGACGTGTAAATGAAACATTGTTTGTAGCTGAAAGAAATGTGCAGTTTTCATAATTGTGCAGTAGAGTTGCCACACTGTAATAGACTCATGGAGCGAGGGAGAGAAAAAAAATAAATATGGCATTTTTTCCACAACTTCAGTTGAAGTATGTATTCTTTGCACAGACAGTGTTTACATTTTAAAAGCCTTGTTGCATTTGAGAATGCATCCAATGGGGCATCACAATAAAATTAGACATGATGTGTTCATTCCATGACAGGAGATATGTGATGTCACCTAAAATTAGTTTAATATCCCACATATATCGACAGCGGTATCGGTAGATATCGGAATCGGAAATTAAGCGTTGGACAATATTGGCATATCGGTTTTTGGCAAAAAAGCCAATATCGGACATTCCTAATATTAGCCTATAAAAAATGACAACTCCAAATTTTTTAGTGTAAAAAAAACAACATTAAATGATGAAACTATTTCTATCCAAAACAAAAAAGATGTGAATAACTGGAAAAAACAGATTATTTTTTCAGCCCACTTTGAACTCCAGCGGGCTGGACCAGTAAAATAATAACATATTAGCCTATAAAAAATGATAACTCCAAATTTTTTAGCATAAAAAAATAGCATTAAATGATGAAACTATTTCTATCTAAAACAAAAAAGATGTTAATAACTGGAAAAAAAGGAATTTTTTTCAGCCCAATTTGATCTCCAGTGGGCCGGACCAGTAAAATATTAACATATTAAAAAAATGACAACTCCAAATTTTTTAGTGCAAAAAATAACATTAAATGATGAAACTATTTCTATCCAAAACAAATAAGATGTTAATAACTGGGAAAAAAATGAATTTTTTTAGCCCAATTTGATCTCCAGTAAAATAATAACATATTAGCCTATAAAAAATGACAACTCCAAATTTTTTAGTGCAAAAACTAACACTAAATGATGAAACTATTTCTATCCAAAACAAAAAAGATGTTAATAACTTGAAAAAAAATGATTTTTTTCTCAGCCCAATTTGATCTCCAGCAGGCCGGACCAGTAAAATAAAAACATATTAGCCTATAAAAAATGATAACTCCACATTTTTTAGTGCAAAAACTAACACTAAATGATTAAACTATTTCTATCCAAAAAAAAAAAAAAAAAGATGTTAATAACTGGAAAAAAATGAAATTTTTTTCAGCCCAATTTGATCTCCAGTGGGCCGGACCAGTAAAATAATAACATATTAGCCTATAAAAAATGACAACTCCAATTTTTTTAGTGTAAAAAATAACATTAAATGATGAAACTATTTCTATCCAAAACAAAAAAAAAAGGATGTTAATAACTGGACTTAATAATCTATAAATAATGACAAATCCAAGTTTTTCATTTTGTTTTAGTACAAAAAAAAAACAATTAAATTATCATATCAGTTTTTAGCAAATAAGCCAATATTGCACATCCCTAGTATAAAACTATTATTATATTTGTCATAATTGTTTTGTATCCTCGACCCCTGTTAGAAAAGCAACACCTGAATTCAACGTGTCCCAATACTTTTGTCCATATAGTTAGGCGATTATCCTAGGAGGCTAACGTTATGCTACAAAATCAGGATTTTTTTAAGGTTCAGTAGCTATCATGGCTCTGTAGTTGCCGTGGAAACACCGTCATCTTCTACAACGTTGGTTCACCAGTAAAACCCATGGAGTTTGACCAATAACTGGTTTTTGAGGCTTGTTTTTATGCTCAGATAGACATATTTTGTTGAAAAAGTCACTTTTACTTCAGTTTTCTTAAATCTACTCTGAGTTTTCATGAACATCTACATGATCAGTTAATTAAATACAGGGAAAAATATATGATTCACATTGAAAAATGCAAAATACATAGGATAATGTTACAGTAAATGGTAGAAAATCATTTAAGAAAGGTTAAAAAGAGAGAAAAATCCATTTAAGAGCTGCCACAATGGATCTTTAGGGGTTAAAAATTAAAATTGTGGTTGTTCTAAGCCAAAGTAATTTAAGTAACCTTACAGGAAAATCTAAAACACTTAATCGAATTGAAATCTCTATCCACACTTGGCCTGTCTGTGGTGCATTCACCACTGGAATGCTTTCTGATGCTTATCAGACCCCAAACAAGCAGTTTCATTTGAAGCATACATCTCACTTTTCGTCCAAAAAGTATAAAGTATTTTATCCCACAGGACTCAGAATATATCATGTAACCCTTTGAAAGTAAGACTCATGCTCGACACTTCCAACAGCAGTACTCGTTCCTCTAGGGCGGGGGTGTCAAACTCATTCGAGATCAGGTTCCACATACAGCCCAGTATGATCTGAAGTGAGTGGGACTAGTGAAATAATACGAGTGAAAAAAGTAAAATCACATGATGAAAATGTTTACGTCTACAAAAGTTCCTTAAAAATCTGAATAACTTCAACAACCTGAAATGTCTTAAGAAAAATAAGAGCAATTTTAACAATATTCTGCCTCAGTTTATCATATACACATTACAATTACAAATTCGCAAAACACTTACTTACAAATAGAATATTGGTAAAATTACACCGATATCTCTTAAGACATTTCGGGTTGTTCATAGTTGTTCAGATTATTCACATTTTTTCTAAAAGGATAGTTTGTAAATGTCAATATTTTCACACAATTTAACTGTTTTTTGTTTTTTTTTTCACACTAAAACAATTAGAAAATTTGGAGGTTTCATTATTTATTGGTCTGACCCATTTAACCCTGTAAAGCCTGAAGTATTAACACTTTCAGTGCCATGAGCCGATAAAATCGGCTTTACGAAAACAACCTGAAAAGTGCCACGGGCCGATCAGATCAGCTTTGGAGAACACGCCACATTTGTGTACAAACAAACCATCCACCCCCATTTCTTTCTCACATTTCGATGACGTTCTTTCTGTGTCCCCCTTTTGAGACCAAGCAGACGGGAATTTGAGGTCACGCGACCGAATAATATTTTTATATCTTTTTAATGTTTCTTATTCTCCGGTGTTTCATCAGAGGGAGCCCTCCATGCCGGGGGGCGGCTGTGGACTCCGGGGGCTGTGGCGCCTTCTCTCACTGGGGTCCGCTCTGTTCTGGTGGGTGGGGGTCCCAGTTGGCCCTCTCCCACTAGTTGGGATGCGGGGCTGTGTTGCTGGTGCCTGGTCGCCGGGGTCGGCGGCTGCATCCTGGTGCGGATGGCTCCCTGAGACAGCGCCTCCTAAACTGATGTTTTACTTTTACTTGTACATTTTTGTTCTGGTCTACCCGTGCTCAGTCAGTCTTCTTAAGTATGTGTGAGCTTGTGGGTTTGCATGTATATGTGTGTGTGTGTGTGTGTGTGTGTGTGTGTGTGTGTGTGTGTGTGTGTGTGCGGGTGAGTGGGTGGGTGTGGGGGGCGGTACTGATTTTTAAACTGATATGTAAAGCACTTTGTGCTGCAGTTTTTAATGTATGAAAAGTGCTATATAAATAAAGATTATTATTATTATTATTATTATTATTATTATTATTATAAATTATGCAAATTACGATCAATAATGAATCGGCTGTGTCCGGTGCGTTTTGAATCTAATCAGCAATCGGTCGGATGTTACCGAGCGGTTTCCTGCAGGATTCTTCAAATATTATAAAAACGACGCGGAATACTGAAAAACGGCCAAATTCTGTGGCACTTTTAAGGCTTATTAGCCCCTTAACTGTCTGGCACCGAAAGAGTTAAATCATTGACAGAACATTCCAGTTCTTTGAAACTGGAGCCTTTACTTGTCCTTCTAAACAAACAAAAAAAAAAAAAGTTTCTCAAATATCAATTTCCATGTATGAGTTTTAATTTTGTATCATATTTGATACATCAGGTCTCAATGCTCAAATATTATTATTTTTGAACAAACAAAAACATAATATAACACAAACATGTCTAACAAACTGCTAATTCCTTTTCAGAATTGGCAAAGTTCTACCTCCTTCTTCATTAATAACAGTCTTGTGTCACTGGAAAGGCATGTATCTAATTGTATACTTCAGGTTTTTCAAGAAAAAAAAAAAAAAAATCACACTGATCATGTAGAGGGCTTCAAAACTTACGAATCAAATATGATACATTCGGCGTTATAGGGTCAATTATTTAGTAGTAATTCTGTAATGTCCATCTTTTGGCCGTAACGTACTGCAAATAAAACACGAACTAATCACTGTATTTGACTTAAACTAATGAATTTAGAGCTGTCCGAACTTTAATTAATGCCTCAAAAAAAATAAATAGGTTATAGTGAACAACCAAACAGGGTCTGCTGTTGACTGTTTGGACCTGGAAATGAGTTTTATTTTACTATACTGTTAGACTTACAAAGTGAATTGGTGTTGCGTTAGAAAGAGCTGATACGTTTGGCGTTATAGGGTTAAGATCGAATTGGTTTGTGTCTGGAACCTGAGTTCAACACGACTGATTTTTAGTATCTTCAGTACAATTTTTGCATTTTACAAATTGATACTATTGGCCAGATTGGACCCTTTAGAGCACAGGTGTCAAACATGTGCCCGGGGGGCCAAATCTGGTCCGCCTTAGGTTCCATTCCGGCCCTGCAGGATGAAAGTGCAAAAATGAACCTGAACAGTCCAGGTTGTCCAAATCATTTTGGTTCAGGTTCCACATACAGAGTAATGTGATCGGAAGTAAAAATAATAACACAATATCCCAGAAATAATGACAACGAAAAAAATTTTTTGTGAAAAATTATGTGGGAAAATTTTAAGTGAAAAAAAATAACATTACTCTGTGAAAATATTTACATTTACATTTGCATTGCTATTCTTTCACAATAAAATGCAAATAAATACATAAATAAAAACTAAGATGAACAACCAGAAATGTGCAATTTGAACAATATTCTGCCTGTTACTAAATGTTTTGTGCATTTATGGATCCACTGTGATCTGTAGTTGTGTTAATAATAAGAGATGGAATATTGTAGAAATTGATCAAATTTTAGTTCCAAACTCCAAAATTTGAACAATATTCTGCCTGTTATCAAATGTTTATGTAACATTGTGTGTAATGTACATGTATAAATAATAAGTCAAGGCATAATGTTGTTAAAATTGCACTATTTTTTAAAAATGAAATTTCTGGGTTTTTTTTCAGGTTATTCACACTGTTTTTGTAAAGTGTAAATATTTTTTCATAATTAAATTGGGGGTTTCTTGTACTAAAACAAAATGAAAAACTTGGATTTGTCATTATTTATAGATTATTAAGTCCAGTTATTAACATCTTTTTTGTTTTGGATAGAAATACGTTCATCATTTAATGTTATTTTTTACACTAAAAAATTTGGAGTTATCATTTTTTATAGGCTAATATGTTAGTATTTTACTGGTCTGGCCCGCTGGAGATCAAATTGGGCTGAAAAAACTTCATTTTTTTCCAGTTATTAACATCTCTTTTGTTTTGGATAGAAATAGTTTCATCATTTAATGTTATTTTTTGCACTAAAAAATTTGGAGTTGTCATTTTTTATGGGCTAATATGTTATTATTTTACTGGTCCGGCCTGCTGGAGATCAAATTGGGCTGAAAAAATTTCATTTTTTTCCAGTTATTAACATCTTTTTTGTTTTGGATAGAAATGGTTTCATCATTTAATGTTATTTTTTACACTAAAAAATTTGGAGTTGTCATTTTTTATAGGCTAATATGTTATTATTTTACTGGTCCGGCCCGCTGGAGATCAAATTGGGTTGAAAAAATTTAATTTTTTTCTAGTTATTAACATGTTTTTTGTTTTGGATAGAAATGGTTTCATCATTTAAGGTTATGTTTTGCACTAAAAAATCTGGAGTTGTAAATTTTTTATAGGCTAATATGTTATTATTTTACTGGTCCGGCCCGCTGGAGATCAAATTGGGTTGAAAAAATTTCATTTTTTTCTAGTTATTAACATCTTTTTTGTTTTGGATAGAAATAGTTTCATCATTTAAGGTTATGTTTTGCTCTAAAAAATCTGGAGTTGTAAATTTTTTATAGGCTAATATGTTATTATTTTACTGGTCCGGCCCGCTGGAGATCAAATTGGGCTTAAAACATTTCATTTTTTTCCAGTTATTAACATGTTTTTTGTTTTGGATAGACATAGTTTCATCATTTAATGTTATTTTTTGCACTAAAAAATTTGGAGTTGTCATTTTTTATAGGCTAATATGTTATTATTTTACTGGTCCGGCCCGCTGGAGATCAAATTGGGTTGAAAAAATTTAATTTTTTTCTAGTTATTAACATGTTTTTTGTTTTGGATAGAAATGGTTTCATCATTTAAGGTTATGTTTTGCACTAAAAAATCTGGAGTTGTAAATTTTTTATAGGCTAATATGTTATTATTTTACTGGTCCGGCCCGCTGGAGATCAAATTGGGTTGAAAAAATTTCATTTTTTTCTAGTTATTAACATCTTTTTTGTTTTGGATAGAAATAGTTTCATCATTTAAGGTTATGTTTTGCTCTAAAAAATCTGGAGTTGTAAATTTTTTATAGGCTAATATGTTATTATTTTACTGGTCCGGCCCGCTGGAGATCAAATTGGGCTTAAAACATTTCATTTTTTTCCAGTTATTAACATGTTTTTTGTTTTGGATAGACATAGTTTCATCATTTAATGTTATTTTTTGCACTAAAAAATTTGGAGTTGTCATTTTTTATAGGCTAATATGTTATTATTTTACTGGTCTGGCCCGCTAGAGATCGACTATGGCTGAATATGGAACCAAAATGAGTTTGACACCCCTGCTTTGGAGGGCCAGTTGTGGCCCACGGGCCACATGTTTGACACCTATGCTCTAGGGCAAACTGTGAAGGATTATGGGGGGTCTGGCTATCAATGAGCGGTTGGCTTTCAAAGCTTTTAAATCACATGAGCTGTAATGATCTGAAAAAGAGGGGGAAAAAAAAGGTTTTGGCACATATTATTCCCATTTTGGCATCATTCTTTGACGCACAATTGAAGTAATAAAAACACCATCCACAGTGAGTGGAGGTGCGATTTCCAGCAGGACAGATGATGAATACCCAAGATTTTTTGATCAAAGATTTCCTTTATGCCGGGGCAGGGTGCCTTGTGTGGGAGGGCAAATGACTGACTTGCATCTTGGAGATTAATTTAAGCTGCTTTCCCGGTGGGACGCATTTAAAAAACGGGGGGTTGTTTTTATGAGTAGTGGCCAAAACAGCTGAAGTTTCAAGGTGGAGGAAGCGAGGAAGAGACAGCAGGGAGACATTAGAGAATTACAAAGGACGAGTTGATGCTGAAGACGTGTAATGGATGTAAAGTGGACACAGGTGGAAGTCGACTCAAATAAAAGCATTTTAAGGTGACCAGGCATTCAGTCTAATTGACTTATACTGGAGCCAAGTTTTTTTTTTTTTTTTTTTTATATCAGATTTTATTACGAAAACGTCCTTATCTGCTCTTAAGTTTGCTGCAGATGCTTTTGATAGCCAGGGTTAACTAAACACCTTCGACTACTCCAACGATCCAGACTTGAACCCCATTGAAAACCTCTGGAATGTGATCAAGACGAACATGGATGGTCATAAGGTATCAAACAAAGCCCAGCCGCTCGCATTTTTGTGCCAGGAGCTGCATAAAGTACTCAACAACAGCAGCAGGAACGAGCCAAGACGCATGGAAGCCATAAGTTATCCCATCAAAAAGTGTTTTCTGAACTCCTACATTCAAACATAGAATATATATATATATATATATATATATATATATATATATATATATATATATATATATATATATCTGAGCTTATTTTGTTGCATTATTTAAGATCTGAAAATGAATTTTTATTAGGACTGTCAAAATTAATGCATTAACGTGGCTCTATATTGAATAAAATAGAACTTTACTGATCCTTTGGGCAGAGTCCTCAGGAAATTAAGGTTCCAATAGCAGCACAAACAATGAATAGACACACAAGAAAATAGCAATACAATAACTCAGAAAAAAAAAACAAAAACCAAAAGTAGCGAAAAATTGCAACTGCACACTAGAATAAACCATAAACTGAGCATTTTTTCCAGAGTCCAAAGTATTTTTCTCAAAAAGAGTATATTTGGCTCTATATTGAGTAAATTTGGCTCTATATTGAATAAATTTGGCTCTATATTGAAAAAATTTGGCTCTTTATTGAATAAATTTGGTTCTATATTGAATAAATTTGGCTCTATATTGAGTACATTTGGCTCTATATTGAATAGATTTGGCTCTATATTGAGTACATTTGGCTCTACATTGAATAAATTTGGCTCTATATTGAGTAAATTTGGCTCTATATTGAGTAAATTTGGCTCTATATTGAATAAATTTGGCTTTATATTGAGTACATTTGGCTCTATATTAAGTAAATTTGGCTCCATATTGAATAAATTTGTCTCTATATTGAGTACATTTGGCTCTATATTGAGTAAATTTGGCTCTATATTGAGTACATTTGGCTCTATATTGAGTAAATTTGGCTCTATATTGAATAAATTTGGCTCTATATTGAATACATTTGGCTCTATATTGAGTAAATTTGGCTCTATATTGAGTAAGTTTGGCTCTATATTGAATAAATTTGGCTCTATATTGAATAAATTTGGCTCTATATTGAGTACATTTGGCTCTATATTGAGTAAATTTGGCTCTATATTGAATAAATTTGGCTCTATATTGAGTACATTTGGCTCTATATTGAGTAAATTTGGCTCTTTATTGAATACATTTGGCTCTATATTGAGTAAATTTTGCTCTTTATTGAATAAATTTGGCTCTATATTGAGTAAATTTGGCTCTATATTGAATAAATTTGGCTCTATATTGAGTAAATTTGGCTCTATATTGAATAAATTTGGCTCTATATTGAGTAAATTTGGCTCTAAATTGAGTACATTAGGATCTATATTGAATAATTTTGGCTCTATATTGAATAAATTTGGCTCTATATTGAATAAATTTGGCTCTATATTGAATAAATTTGGCTCTATATTGAATAAATTTGGCTCTATATTGAGTACATTTGGCTCTATATTGAATAAATTTGGCTCTATATTGAATAAATTTGGCTCTATATTGAGTACATTTGGCTCTATATTGAGTAAATTTGGCTCTTTATTGAATACATTTGGCTCTATATTGAGTAAATTTTGCTCTTTATTGAATAAATTTGGCTCTATATTGAGTAAATTTGGCTCTATATTGAATAAATTTGGCTCTATATTGAGTAAATTTGGCTCTATATTGAATAAATTTGGCTCTATATTGAGTAAATTTGGCTCTAAATTGAGTACATTAGGATCTATATTGAATAATTTTGGCTCTATATTGAATAAATTTGGCTCTTTATTGAATAAATTTGGCTCTATATTGAGTAAATTTGGCTCTTTATTGAATAAATTTGGCTCTATATTGAGTAAATTTTGCTCTATATTGAGTACATTTGGCTCTATATTGAATAAATTTGGCTCTATATTGAATAAATTTGGCTCTATAGCGAGTAAATTTGGCCTATAAAAAATGACAACTCCAAATTTTTTAGTGCAAAAAATAACATTAAATGATGAAACTATTTCTATCTAAAACAAAAAAAGAAAAATTGTATGAGCTTATTTTGTTGCATTACTTAAGATCTGAAAACAAATTTTTATTAGGACTGTCAAAATTAACGCATTAACATGGATTAATCCATCATCGTGATTAACCTGTTAAACCCTGACCATATTTTCAGGGGAAAAACACCTAAAAAGACATACCCAAAGTAAATGACGAATTACTTCACAATAATAAGGTTCATATGGATGTTCTTGGTGACCTCACAGAATCTATTCCCATTATTGTCTAAAATATTGTATCTATTACTCTGCCTGAGTAAACTGTAACAAACTACAAGAAAAATTTGAATTTTTTATCCTCGCCTGTTTTTTTTGGATTGACGATGATATGCATAAATTAATTGTTTGTGTCGGAGATTTTTAATAACGTATATTTCACCCCACAAATATTAAAAATCATGTTTGAACATTAAAGTTTGCACTAAAATACACTTTGATGTACCTTTATTCACATTAGAGTCTAAACTTTGAGCAAAAGCTGAAAAAAAACATTCATTGTCCTGATTTATTATATTTTTATAGTAGATGAATATTAATATAATTTTTTCGGCCCATGGGCGGGCTGATCGGACTAAAGAGGTTGATGAAAAATTTTAACGCAATCAACCCATCTGAAATGCAGAATGACTCTGAACGTCTCTGCCAACGCATTCCAGGCAGTTTGTCCGAGTAGAGTTAGCATCGTACGTGCGCAAATGGGCAGTTGATCCGGTAGTGACGGGCTGCAGAACCAACCCATAAAGATGGAGGACGCTAAACAGCACGTTGGCCCTGTGGATGGAAATACGACCAGTAAAATAATAACATATTAGCCTATAAAAAATGACAACTCCAAATTTTTTAGTGCAAAAAATAACATGAAATGATGAAAGTATTTCCATCCAAAACAAAAAAAGATGTTAATAACTGGAAAAAACTGAAATTTTTTCAGCCCAGTTTGATCTCCAGCAGGCTGGACCAGTAAAATAATAACATATTAGCCTATAAAAAATGACAACTCCAAAGATTTTAGAGCAAAAAATAACATTAAATGATGAAACTATTTCTATCCAAAACAAAAACATGTTAATAACTGGAAAATACTAAATTTTTTCAGCCAAATTTGATCTCCTGCGGGCCAGACCAGTAAAATAATAACATATTAGTCAACTCAACTTATGATTTCTACATGTGCATTACAGATCAGATCTACCAAGACACAAAACAGGCAGAATATTTTAAAAAATACACTTATTTTTCTTTAGACATTTCAGGTTGGTTCATATTTGTTCCGGTTATTGACATTTTATTGTTAAGGGATATCAGAAATTAATGTTCTTTGCAATAAATCAAAGAGAAAAAAATGGTGTTGCAATAATATCATATTATTTTTCTCACATTAAACCAAGAAGAACATTTGGAGTCATTATTTTCATGCTGTTATTTTTGAGTTTGATGCCCTTGACTGTTAATATCTTCAGGGAATTTTTTGCATTTTGCACTTTGTAAATTCATATCATGGGCCAGATCGGACCCTTTTGGCGGGCCGGATTTGGCCCCCGGACCTCATGTTTGACACCTGTGGTTTAAAGACTAAACAGTAAAGAATGGAGTGAAAAAAAAAATCACTTCGCTCAAAAAAACCCCCAAACTTTTCAATCAAAGAAATAATTGTTCAAATGCAATTTTTTTTTTATCTTAAATAATTTTTTTGCATTCAGCCCTTTTTTTTCTTTTATTCAGAGGTTTTTTTATTTTGTTTTTTTTTTATTGCAATTTTCTTTTTTTTGGGATTGAAAATATTTTTTATGGTTAGAGCAATAAAGAAACAAACCTACCTTCATATAAAATAGGTTCAATAAAAAATAAAAAAAATTAAAAAAATTCAAATAAAAAATCTGTTAAAAAAAAAAAAAAACCTTACTCAATCAAAGAAAAAAAGTAATTTTTTGGATCTTAAATATTTTTTTGCATTCGTCTTATTTTGTTACGTTTAATTATATTTCTGCTTATTTTATTTAATGTTTTACCAGTTAAATCACCCAAACTTGTTTTATTTGACTTTGTTTTCTTGTAGTGGAATGAACCACAGTACATTTACTATGCTACAAGTACAAACCAAAAACAAATATTTTCAATCAAAAAAAAAAAAAAAAAATCACTTCACTCCAAACAAACAAACAAACAAACAAAAAACTTTTCAATCAAAGAAAAAAGTTTTCAAATGCAATTTTTTTGGGTCTTAAATAATTTTTTTGCATTCAGCCCTTTTTTTTTGTCTTTGATTCAGAGGTTTTTTTTGTTTTTGTTTTTTGTTTGTTTGTTTTTTTTACTGCAATTTTTTGGGGGGGATTGATTTTTTTTATATGGTTAGAGCAATAAAGAAACAAACCTATCTTCATATAAAATAGGTTCAATAAAAAATAAATAAATAAATAAAAATTTTAAAAAAATCAATTGCACTGCTTTTTCATGCCTAAAGAGGAATAAAGACACTCAGGAAAAAAAAATCTCAACTAAGGTTCTCATAATTTATGCATGAAAGGGTTAAACCAAGAAGAACATTTAGAGTCTTTATTTCCATGCTGTTATTTTTATCTTCAGGGAATTTTTTATATTTTTCACTTTGTAAATTCATCTCGCGGGCCAGATCGGACTCTTTTGGCGGGCCGGATTTGGCCCCCGGACCTCATGTTTGACACCTGTGGTTTAAAGACTAAACAGTAAAGAATGGAGTGAAAAAAAAAAAAATCACTTCACTCAAAAAAAAAAAAAAAAAAAAAAAAAAACAACTTTTCAATCAATGAAAAAACTGTTCAAATGCAATTTTTTTTGGATCTTAAATATTTGTTTTGCATTCAGCCCTTTTTTTTTTCTTTGATTCAGAGGTTGTTTTTTTTTTTTTAATTGCAATTTTTTTTTTTTTTTGGATTGAAAATATTTTTTTATGGTTAGAGCAATAAAGAAACAAGCCTACCTTCATATAAAATAGGTTCAATAAAAAAAAATAATAAATAATAAAAAAAATAAATAAAAAAAAATTCATTTGCACTGTTTTTTCATGCCTAATATTATTTCATGCATAATTTATGCATGAAAGGGTTAAACCAAGAACATTTGGAGCCATATGCTGTTATTTTTGAGTTTGATGCCCTTGACTGTTAATATCCTCAGGGAATTTTTTATATTTTTCACTTTGTAAATTCATCTCGCGGACCAGCTTGGACTCTTTTGGCGGGCCGGATTTGGCCCCCGGACCTCATGTTTGACACCTGTGGTTTAAAGACTAAACAGTAAAGAATGGAGTGATGTGATGTGACTCTGTCACCTCTAGCTGTCTTAAATCAAAATCTATGACACGACGTTGCTGACGCACATGAAAACTCCCACAGACTCCGCCTCCAAATGGTTCCGCCTACTTCTACAGAGGCAAGGGGCAGCCCACTGGTGGATGGTGGATTTGAATAGAGGGACGGATGGAAAAAAGTGGGAAGGGGGGTAGGTGGAGAGACTAAGAGGAGGGCGGTGCGTTAGTTCCCGCCCCCCCAACCTCCCTCCCTCCCTCTCTCTCTCTCTCTCTCTCTCTCTCTCGCTCTGCCGGGTCAGGATGGAAAGGCTTACACAGTCAGGGGAGGAAACATGTCATGAGAGGTGATGACACAGCCACGGAGACGTATCCACATCCTTAGTGTTTCCCAAGTTTGCTGCCTGTCGTAGATTCCGACGCTGCTGTTACTGCTGAGACCCACAGAGGAGAGAGAGAACCAAAGATAGCCTCAGTCCTCTCTCCCCACCTCTCTCTCTCTCTTCTTTTTCACTTTGTTGGTGGATGATGGGATTTTAACCATGTGGAAGGTAAGAGGGGAAGAAGTCGATTTGTTGTTTTCTGGCCTCGCTCTTATATCTTCTGGTTGAACTCAGTCCCTGGGGGATTCCCGCATGCTTTCCACTCTCCACTCTCCATCCCAGATCAGACATTTACTCTCAAAGGGAATGAGTGCCAGCTTTACTGGAATGATAATGATAGAGCGGTGGCTCCAGGATTCCACATTCCACCAATCAGAGCCCTTCTGCCATCTGTATCAAGGTCGAAACTTCTGCGCAAACAGTTGCTGAATGTATTCCAAAGCAGACTCTGTTCTATGTGAAACTCCTACGTCACGTCAGCGTCACTCAAACTTTCATTTCTTGGTATATATTTGCAAAAAAGTTTCATTTTTATGTGAGAAAATTCTGCTTTTTTTTGTTAGTTTGTTTGTTTGTTTGTTTTTTGTGTGAAATAGCCGACTTAACTCCAGGGAATAACCAGGCTGTTTACAAGTATTGGCTGTGACATGTTTTAATACTCAACCCAAAAGTGCATTTTAAATTGCGAGTGGGTGTGTGGGTGGGGTTATGTTGCGTGTGAGAGTCTGTTTTGTGTGACCTAATTTCTAAGAGCCACTGTGTGTTTTGGTGGCTGCTTGAAGCCCAAGACGTATAAAGGCAGGAGACAGTGCCTTGAGGGATGCTTAAAATGTGTGTAGTTAAGTGCTTGAGGCATGTGTGTGTGTGTGTGTTCATGAGTGTGTGTGTGTGTGTGTGTGTGTGTTCATGAGTGTGTGAGTGCGGCTTGAAAGGATCAGACTTTTTGTTTTTTCTTGCACTTACATGTAGTGTTAATAAAACCGCTATACTAATATTCTAATAATACTGAGAATATATTAGTGTGGTTTCTATGTGTGTGTGTGTTCATGAGTGTGTGTGTGTGGCTTGAAAGGATCAGACTTTTTGTTTTTTCTTGCACTTACATATAGTGCTAATAAAACCGCTATACTAATATTCTAATAATACTGAGAATATATTAGTGTGATTTCTTTGTGTGTGTGTGTGTGTGTGTGTGTTCATGAGTGTGTGAGTGTGGCTTGAAAGGATCAGACTTTTTGTTTTTTCTTGCACTTACATGTAGTCTTAATAAAACCGTTATAATAATATTCTAATAATACTGAGAATATATTAGTGTGATTTCTATGTGTGTGTGTGTGTGTGTGTGTGTGTGTGTTCATGAGTGTGTGAGTGTGGCTTGAAAGGATCAGACTTTTTGCTTTTTCTTGCACTTACATGTAGTGTTAATAAAACCACTATAATAATAGTCTAATAACACTGAGAATATATTAGTGTGATTTCCGTGTGTGTGTGTGTTCATGAGTGTGTGTGTGTGTGTGTGTGTGTTGATGAGTGTGTGTGTGGCTTGAAAGGATCAGACTTTTTGCTTTTTCTTGCACTTACATGTAGTGTTAATAAAACCACTGTAATAATATTCTAATAATACTGAGAATATATTAGTGTGATTTCTATGTGTGTGTGTGTGTGTGTGTGTGTGTTCATGAGTGTGTGTGTGTGGCTTGAAAGGATCAGACTTTTTGTTTTTTCTTGCACTTACATATAGTGCTAATAAAACCGCTATACTAATATTCTAATAATACTGAGAATATATTAGTGTGATTTCTATGTGTGTGTGTGTGTGTGTGTTCATGAGTGTGTGAGTGTGGCTTGAAAGGATCAGACTTTTTGTTTTTTTCTTGCACTTACATATAGTGCTAATAAAACCGCTATACTAATATTCTAATAATACTGAGCATATATTAGTGTGATTTCTATGTGTGTGTGTGTGTGTGTGTGTGTGTGTGTGTGTGTGTGTGTGTTCATGAGTGTGTGAGTGTGGCTTGAAAGGATCAGACTTTTTGTTTTTTCTTGCACTTACATATAGTGCTAATAAAACCGCTATACTAATATTCTAATAATACTGAGCATATATTAGTGTGATTTCTGTGTGTGTGTGTGTGTGTTCATGAGTGTGTGTGTGTGTGTGTGACACTTATCGTTACACACTACTCTACACTGGCTTCATCTCCCATTCACATTTGTATAATGCTGTATGTTTTTACGAGCTTCCCAGAGGTCAGATTAATTCGATTTTACAGCGTTTCCTGTGTGCTGGAGCGTGTTTAGTACGTTATGTGTGCTTTTAACGCACTGTGTTTCATGTGTGCTGAAGCGAGTGTTTGTGTGTGTGTGTGTGTGTGTGTGTGTGTGTGTGTGTGTGTAACAGCAGGCTGCCACAGGCTCAGCGCTACTACTGATCCCTCTCACCTGTCAGGGGTCATGGGTTTAAGGAAATCCACATTCATGCATTTGATCCGCAAGACAGTAGCGAACCGGAAAAAGACAGCTGACTGTAACTGCTGTGCGTAATATCGCAGTTTAGGGAATTTTATAGTAACTTTTTGCAACGATAGGTGTTAGCTTCGTAGCATAATTGCCTAACTCAGAAGACACAAATGGACAAAAGTATTGGGGCACATTGAATCCAGGTGTTTCTTTTCTAACAGAGGTCTGGGATACAAAATAATAATAACAAATGTCATAATATAGTTTTATATTATGATAAATATCGCAATGATTATTAATATTGATGTTTTTATCTTTAATCAGCACAAACAGGACATCTTACAAGTAGGGATGTCCGATATTGGCTTTTTTGCCAAAAACCAATATGCTGATATTGTCCAAAAAATACTGATTTTGTAGCATAACGTTAGCCTCCTAGCATAATCTCCGAACTCAATGGGACAAAAGTATTGGGACACATTGAATTCAGGTGTTGCTTTTCTAACACAAGTCTGGGATACAAAACAAACATGACAAATATCATAATAGTTTTATATTAGGAATGTCCAATATTGGCTTTTTTGCCAAAATCCGATATGCCGATATTGTCCGACGCTTAATTTCCAATTCCGATATCTACCGATACTGCTGCTGATATATGTGGGATATTAACCCTTTCATGCATAGTGGTCACTACAGTGGACAGTTATTCTCTTGTATATTCATGGATTTTGTTGTTTTAGTTCCAAATCAGCCAACACAGTGGACACTTACACTGCAAAACTGCAAAAGTGTATTTTTCTCATTTCCAGTCCAAATATCTCATCACACTTAAAATCTGACAGAATAACCTAAAGAGGAACTTTTCAGTGAGAAATAAGAACACATTTTTAGACAATGGATCTGGAAAATCTGATTTCAAGAAATCTTACCAAGATAATTTCCACTTGTTCCATTGGCATTTTTTTTTTTTTTTTTGCTTGAATTAAGCAAAAAATATTTACTCTTTAGGTGATTATGTCTGATTTTAAGTGTGAAATGAGAAAAATACACTTGGTGAGATTCAGATTTTTGCAGTGCATGCACCATCCCATACAGTGGAATTCATACTGTTACTCTAACTTTGCTGTTCTTGATAAAACCTGATCTGCACTAACATGTTTGAGTGTAAATCAATTGCTTGTTATTGCCATTAAACTGTACGAGGGCTGTTCAATAAGTTCATGGCCTCACCCAGAAATACTGGTTGTTATAATACAGGATGTTACATTCTTTCGTGATGGGATAGTGATGCTTGAACATCGATGGACCAAGTGCATTGCTGTAAATGGAGATTATGTTGAAAAATAAAATATAAATTATCAGTCTGTGTTGTTCTGTTCTGGGTGAGGCCATGAACTTATTGAACGGCCCTCGTAGTTAACAGTTTTTTTTGTTTTTGTTTTTTTTTTTTGCATATCATCTCCATGATGTGAGTAATGACTAGTATTAGTGTATGTTAAAATGTAAGAAAAGATCAGATTTGCAGCATTAAAAATGTTTTTATTTAATAGTTTTCATACAGTTTATCAGTAAATACATTTCTTTGCTTCAGAAATTAAATGCTTGGCGTCCAGCTGAGTGGACATTTTTGCAACTTCATGAAAAATAGGTTCATAAAAACTATTTCAATTATGTTATTTTTTTAATGTGTAGAGGAATAAAAACACTCAGGAAAAAAATTCTTGATTAAGGCTCTTATAATTCATGCATGAAAGGGTTAAACTAATTTTAGGTGACATCACATATCTCCTGTCATGGAATGAACACATCATGCCTAATTTTATTGTGATGCCCCATTGGATGCATTCTCAAATGCAACAAGGCTTTTAAAATGTAAACACTGTCTGTGCAAAGAATACATACTTCAACTGAAGTTGTGGAAAAAATGCCGTATTTATTTATTTATTTATTTTCTCTCCCTCCCTCTATGAGTCTATCACAGTGTGGCAACTCTACTGTACAATTTTGAAAACTGCACATTTCTTTCAGCTACAAACAATGCTTCATTTACGCGTCGGTAAACGCCGGCGAAATCAAGGCATTATTTTATCGGTTTTAATGAACTGATAACAATATTCATCAATATTACATTTTTATGCCAATATCGGGCCAATAATATCCCTACTTACAAGCTGTAGCCATGATGTGTCCAAATATTTTTGTCCATATAGTTTATAAACATCAATATTTCCTTCAGGTTTAGTGGGAGATGGTTAGTTGTGGTAGAAAAATAGTAGAACACAAACAATATTTTGGAAATTTAGGGTTAGAAAAAAAAAAAAATGTTGGGAAAAATTAAGTAAAAACCATCTCTGAGGCATTTTAGAAGCAACATTTTAAACCAAACCAACCAATGCAATGATATTTACCACAATATAAAACTATATTATGACATTTGTCATTGTTGTTTTGTATCCCAGACCCCTGTTAGAAAAAAAAACAAACACCTGAATTCAACCTGTCCCAATACTTTTGTCTATTTGTGTATGACTTATGTAGGCAATATTGTGTTGCTTTTATGATAGCTACGCAGACTTTATAGTTTGGACATTCATATGTTACATGTTCCAATGTAAAGTCATGCAAAACAAAGTCTATTTTCTTCAGTTTTATGTCTATAAAAATATTGTTGTGTTATTTTTAAAAGTTTCCAAAGTTGCTCATTTCATACAAGTTTGCAAATCGTCCCCCTGTTTTGACAAGTATAGTGACAGGAGGGAGGACAAAAGTGTTTTGTCGGAGGTTTGGTTTGTGTTTGTCATGAGGCTGACCGATATAGTAACAATAGTATTGTTTCTGTTTCTTTTCCTGTTTCCCCCTGACATGTTTCAGTGGCTTTGTCAGCCTGGGTGGGCTGGAGAAAAGCATCTGAGCTCTCAGATCTTTGTTTTTTTTTTGTTTTTTTTCCCAACCTGAAGATTGACTGTGGGAACCATGTCTCTATTTACAGTCACTGCTTTTCCTGCTTGGGACACGTGGACATGCTGTTTGTCTTTGTCTTTAACTCTTTAAAACCTGACGTGTCATTCCTGACGCACTGTCCGCATCTACAGTTTGGATGGTTGGAACTTTTTCACTGTTTGTGCAATTCGAAAAATTCCAACGGTTTCTGAAACATGAGACATTGTGCTTTGTCTATATTATAAACAGGGTGCAATTTGTCCAAAAAAAAAAAGGGGGGGGGGTTTGGGTTTTTTTTTTTGGTCAGAGCGAGGGGGGGGGCACAGTTCTACAGGGGGGGGGGGTACGGTCTATAGCTAACGTAACGCTGGTGCGAAACAAAAGTGAATCTTTACACCCTTGTAAAGTTATGACCGATATGGGATTTTTGGGGCTGATGCCGATACCGATACTGGGGGCTAAAAAAAAGCCGATATCCAATATATCGGCCGATATCCGATATTGGCCGATAAGCGATATATTGGCCGATATATGAAATAAGAACACTGATCTACACAGGATATAATAATCTTATATTAGATAATAGTGGACAGGTGGATAAACAGTTGCATAAATTTACACAACTTTCAAATACAAACTATGCGATCACAAAAATAATTAGAGCAAAAAATATGACTGAGCACACAATTCTGTTTTCACTCACAAATTTGGATGTGTCTGCCCCACGGCACTACAACTAAAGGACTAAACTGAGCACGTGCAGAGTGAATTAGGTGAGTCCTAAGTTGTTCCTGATTGGAGCAATAGCAAGAGTTACAACTGACCCCAGTCTCCCCTTCACTATTAACACCCAGGCCTGTCTGCAGAATGAAACTGTGAGGTAGACAGGAAGTGCACGGACATGGATGTGTGTGTGTGTGTGGGGGGGGGGGGGTGAATACTTCATAAGACGAGGGGGGGTTTAGCGGTCCATGCTTGACTTTGGTATACTGATGTATCCTGACAGTCAAATAGAAACTTTGAGGTAGAAATGTCTGCATATTTCTACTTGTAGGGGGGTTGTTGTAATTATTCATTGTCGATTTATTGATGACTTAGTGCTCAGGTAGTTGAGATAATGATGAGTTGTCATGTTGTCTCATGTTGTTCATTGCACATGGGTTGGTCTCTTTGCAAAAGTGAACCAAATAAACATTGAGCAATACTCAGTGGGTATCTGCACAATTTGAGGATTGGTTTGGAAGGCCTATATAAAGGCCCAAAAAAGGCCACCATTGTTAGTCCAGTGAATGGCATCATCAATTTTTTTTTGGCTTAATTCAAGATTTTTTGCTAAATTTGAGATTTATTTATTTATTTATTTATTTTTGCTTAATTGAAGATTTTTTTTTTACTAAATTGAAGATTTTTTTTTTTTAATTAACTAATTGAAGAAATTTTTTTTTGTCTTAATTCAAGATTTTTTTTTTTACTTAACTGAAGATTTTTTTTTTGGCTTAATTCAATTTTTTTTTTTTTTAACTAATTGAAGATTTTTTTATTTTTTATTTTTTTTTTTTTGGCTTAATTCAAGATTTTTTTTTTTTTTTTTTTTTTTTTTTTTTGCCAAATTTGAGATTTCAATTAAGCCAAAAAAAAAAAAAGTCTTCAATTAAGTCAAAAAATATTCAATTAAGGAAAAAAAAAAATTCTCAAATTTAGCAAAAAATCTTGAATTAAGCAAAAAAAAAAAAATCTTCAATTAGGTAAAAAAAAAATCTTGCATTAAGCCAAAAAAATCTTCAGTGAAGTAAAAAAATCTTGAATTAAGCCAAAAAAAAAAAAAAAAAAATCTAGAAATAACAACTTTTTTTTTTCTTTGTTTTAGTGCAAAAACTATCATTACATTTTGAAAATATTTACATTTACAAACTATCCTGTAACACAAAAATGTGAATAACCTGAACAAATATGAAGAACCTGAAATATCTGAAGAAAATTAAACACAATTTGAACAATTTTTCTTCCTGTTCCTTAGTGTTTAGTGTCTTTGTGGATCCGATCCATAATGCACATGGACAAATGATAAGTTGAAGAATAATATTGTTAAAATTGCACTAAATTTTCTTACGTTTTTTTATGTAAATTTCAATTTTTTCAGTTTTTTTTTTTTTTTGTGTGGATAGTTTATAAAAGTAAGTATTTTCATAATTTAATGGGTTTTTTTTTTACACTAGAACATAGACAAAAATTTGAAGTTATCATTATTTCTATATTATTATGTAATTATTTTTCTGGTCCGGCCCACTGCAGATCAAATTTAGCAGAATATGACCCCTGAACTAAAACGACTTTGACACCCCTGGAAAAATGCGCCAAAGGACTCACTCACAGCATATTTTCAACCTTTTTATAGTCAAAATAAGAAAGACCACTTTAGCCGTAGGGTTTAAAGAGTTAAAGACCTTGACAAGACGGTCTTTTAAGTCAAACTTTGTGTCCCGTCGCTGATAGAATTAACCACCTAGAGATCCTAATATCCTCTTATCTTTGCAATTTTACTCGATAAAACGAGGAGGTACAAATCAAGAGGATGGCTAATTGGTTAATTTGATCTTCAAAGCGTCAGCAGTCTTCCCTCTTCAGACGCTTTAGGGCCAAACTACTAATTGCTATCTAAACATTCTTCAAAAGGACATAGACAGATTGAGATACTTTTTTTTTTTTTTTTCTCATCCTCCCCCTTTCAGTTCGGTGAATTTTGTTCGCCCCAGCGCATTCTTTAATCACCAACCGTATAAGATGAGAGCGCACTGTCGTCATGGCAACTTCAGAAATCGTGACAATGAGCCCAATCTGTTCAACTGACACTTGGCAGCTTGTGAAGTCCTGTGGAGTGGATAAGTGGTTCCTCAAATGTCTTTTTTTTTTTTTTTTTTTTTTTTTTAATGGTTGTCATGGACCTCTATAGTCGGGCACTACACATATCCCAAGTGGTATTACCCAAAAGTTTTCACATCGGGCTATAAATACACTGTAGTGTCTCTCGGGGGTCTGTATTGCTTCACTTCTCTTTCAAAGTACTTTTATATTTTAGTCACAGAAATGATTCTCTGGATAGATAAATATATATTTGGAGGCTCCAGTAGAAGTTAGAGCTGTTTGAACTAAACCATCACATTCTTTTCATTTGAAATTACAGTGTGGTGAGTCGGAGTTCTGCAAAAAAAAAAAACAAAAAAAAAAAGATAAATATAGTCTTGAGAGTGCAGATTTGAAACTTTAAAACATCATGTAAGTTTGAAAACAACCAGTTTGTCCAATAACACTGGTCAACAACAAATTTATTGTTGAAGTTTTTTGGATCATTTTGGTGTGCTGAATCCAAAAATCACATTCATTTTACTCAATCAGGTCAACTTTCTGAACTATGCTACATATTGGCTTTTTAGCATTTTTGCTTACATTTATGGGCATTTTCGCATCATATGATACAAAATTCTTTCATATTTCTTGCAATAAACAAGTTCTGAAGATTTTACTTTTGCCAATTTATGATTAATGTTTTTTTTAATATTACAGGTGAATGAAATGGCTTCGACTAGAAGATCTTGCAAAAATAAGCCTGACGTATTCTGCTACATACACACACACACATATATATATATATATATATATATATATATATATATATATATATTGATCTTTATAAACTATACGGACAAAAATATTTGGACACATCATGGCTACAGCTTGTAAGTAGGGATGTCTGATAATATTGGCCCACTGATATTATTGGCCCGATATTGGCATAAAAATGTAATATTGATGAATATCGTTATCGTTTTTTTTTTTTTGCCTATCATTAAAACCGATAAAATTATGCCTTGATTTCGCTGGCATTTACCGACGTGTACAATAGAGTTGTCACACTGTAATAGACTCATGGAGCGAGGGAGAGAAAATAAATAAATATGGCATTTTTTCCACAACTTCAGTTGAAGTATGTATTCTTTGCACAGACAGTGTTTACATTTTAAAAGCCTTGTTGCATTTGAGAATGCATCCAATGGGGCATCACAATAAAATTAGACATGATGTGTTAATTCCATGACAGGAGATATGTGATGTCACCTAAAATTAGTTTAATATCCCACATATATCGGCAGCGGTATTGGTAGATATCAGAATCGGAAATTAAGCGTTGGACAATATCGGCATATCGGTTTTTGGCAAAAAAGCCAATATCGGACATTCCTACTTGTAAGATGTCCTGTTTATGCTGATTAAAGATAAAAACGTCAATATTAATAACACTGGTAAACAACAAATATATTGTTTAAGTTTTTTGAGCAGATTTAGGATAATTTTGGTGTGCTGAATCCAAAAATCACGTTAATTTTGCTCAATCAGGTCAACTTTCTGAACTATGCTACATTTTGGCTTTTTAACATTTTTGCTTACATTTATGGGCATTTTCGCATCATATGATACAAAATTCTTTCATATTTCTTGCAATAAACGAGTTCTGAAGATTTTTCTTTTTGCCAATTTATGATTAATGTTTTTTTTAATATTACGGGTGAATGAAATGGCTTCGACTAGAACACAGGTGTCAAACATAAGCCCCGGGGGCCAAATCCAGCCCACCAAAGGGTCCAATCCGGCCTGTGGGATGAAATACACTTAAAATATTAACAATCATTTTAATTCAGGTTCCACATACAGAACAATTAGATCTCAATTGGGTCAGACCAGTAATATATTATCATAATAACCTATAAATAATGAAAACAGCAAATTGTATCTTTGTTTTAGTATAAAAAAAGTAAAATTACATGAAAATGTTTATATTAATAAATTATCCTTCTACAAAAATGTGAATAACCTGAACAAATATGAAAAACCTGAAACGTCTTAAGAGAAGTGCATGCAATTTTACCAATATTCTGCCTGTTACTAAATGTTTTGTGTATTTGTAATAATGTAAGTTGTAATGCACATGTGTAAATGAAAAACTGATAAACTGAGGCAGAATATTGGTAAAGTTGCACTTGTTTTTCTTAAGACATTTCAGGTTGTTCACGTTATTCAGATTTTTAAGGAAACGTTGTAGATGTAAACATTATCGTAATGTAATTTTACTTTTTTCACTGTTATTATTTTACTGGTCCGACCCACTGGAGATCAAATTGGGTAGAATGTGGCCCCTGAACTAAAATGAGTTCAACACCCCTGGACTAGAAGATCTTGCAAAAATAAGCCTGACGTATTCTGCTACATCTGCGCTGAATACATAATAAATAATAAATACATCCTGTTAGAAAATGATTTTTTTTTTTTTCTCTTAAAACCTATTTTGGGTGAAAACTATATAAAAAAATCAACTGATAAAGTCACAAAAATGTAATCAATTTTGTGAGAAGATCAATTTTTTCAAAATCAAATAAGCAAAAAAAAAACCTGACCTGATTGAGAAAAACAGATGTCATTTTTGGATTTAGCGGTTCAAAATGGTCCGAATTCAGTTGAAAAAACCTCGACAACTTGCAAAAAACATTTTTTTGTACCCCAGTGTAGTTTTTACCCCATATCGCTGCACAGTAGTTCAGATATGGAAGAAAAAGAGAATTGTACAATATATGGAGAGGTTTCTGATTTAGAAGGTTTTTGGTTTTATACATTATAGCAATACTTTTGGCTATTTTTGATCTAAGTAAGTTTACATGCTTGGTCATCAATTATAATGCCTAAAAATGTTTCAATTTCAGTGTCCTTAATTCTAATTTTAACTAATTTGTTATTTTTTCCTTTTACCAAAAATAATATATTTGGTTTTACTAAGATTTAATGATATTTTATTGACATTGAACAAATCTTTTAGTATAGCAAGCTCCTTTTAGCAGCTCATATGTGTTTTCAGAAGGATGGAGGTGGGAAAATGTATGATTGACAGCTGTAAATACAAATCAATAGAGAGTACAGAGGCAACATGGCAGCTCCCATGACTGTGATATTTTGGGGTCACTTTTGGGGTCACTGCGGTGAATATATGATAAATAAATAATAAATACATCCTCTTTAGAAAATGATTTTTTTTCTCTTAAAACCTATTTTGGGTGAGAAGTATATAAAAAAATCAACTGATAAAGTCACCAAAATGTAATCAATTTTGTGCGAATATCAAATTTTTCAAAATCAAATTAGCAAAAAAACCTGACCTGGTTGAGAAAAACAGATGTCATTTTTGGATTTAGCGGTGCAAAATGGTCCGAATTCACTTGAAAAAACCTAGACAACTTGCAAAAAACATTCTTTTGTAACCCAGTGTAATTCCACTTAAGAAAAAAAATATAAGGAACTTAATTTGGTTAACGCAGGTACGGTATTTCTTTTGGCTTAACTGAAGATTTTTTCCTTAATTAAAGCTAATTTTTTTTTTTTTTTGCTTAATTCAGTTCAAAAGTGTGGAATTTTTGCACTTTTTAAATTCATCCCAGGGGCCGGATTGGAACCTTTGGCGGGCGGCATTTGGCCCCCGGGCCGCATGTTTGACACCCTTGCTTTATAACATTTGTTTTCTAAACACTGTCAGGGTCTGACTTTGCCAATCAATGTGTTCAAGTTTCGTTCTAGTTCAGGTCGAGTCAGCTTTAACTGAGTTTAGCTTAATTCAATATTTTTTTTTTTTACTTAATTGAAGACTGTTTTTGGCTTAATTCAAGATTTTTTTTTGCTAAATTTGAGATTTTTTGTGGCTTAATTGAAGATTTTTTTTTTTACTTAATTGAAGATTTTTTTTTTTTTTTTTTTTTTTTTTTACCTAATCGAAGATTTTTTTTTTTTTTTGGCATTATTCAAGATTTTTTCCTTATTTCATCAAAAGTGTGGAATTTTTGCACTTTTTAAATTCATCCCAGGGGCCGAATTGGAACCCATTTTGTTATATTATATATATAAATAAATGTTGGAATGGCAGTCAATTAAAATTCACTCTCTGACAAGACATTACTGTGTTTTGACACTTCAGGATCTTTGAAAATCCCCAAAAATGTACACAGTTTTGCTTCATCGCTACGTTAATTCCATAGTTTGACTCCAAAAACATCTATATTTTACATTTGCTCTAATTTTACATGTTCCAAAGGCAAACATCACTCTTATATAACAATCCCTGTGTCCTAATTTAATAAAGCATTCAAAGATAAACAGGAAAGTCGTCCCATGTGCGCGTCCATGCTGATGCTAACCGCTAACGCTCTTCTCACATGTGCGTTAGCTACTACAGCTCATCTGTAAGCTCTCTGGGGTCGCTTTCATGTTGGAAGCGTTTCATTATCCAATCAAACATGCAGTGATAATTTACTTCCCTGGGGAAAAACTGCAGTCACTTTCATCTCCATTGTGGGATACTTAGCACGTACTGTATTTTGACGCAATACACAGTAATTGCGATAATGGGGGCGGGGGTAGGGGGGGGGGGGGGGGGCATTAAATGAATCTGCAGAGTCCAAAATAGAAATATAGCACGTTCATCTCCTCTGAGTGATATTTTAAGCTTCTCTTTGTAAATTGTTTATTGAATCTTAAATCTTAAACTTGCAGCGAAGTGAAAACATTCGAGTAGCTAACAGATTATTGCTCAGTTTATAAAGAAGATGTGATGCGTAAAGAAAAGGCAGGAGACTGAAATGATCTAAATCAGCTTTTTGGAACTCTGAGCTGCTGAAATGAAGTAAAATCCACCATCTGTGCTGATTTACTCAATAAAAAAAAAAAAAAAACAAAACATGTTGTTAGCCTCATAGCATAATTTTCCTAGCATAAAAGTCAAACACTATATGGACAAAAGTATTGGGACGCTTTGAATTCATTTTTTTTTTTTTTTTTTCCAGTAATGATAAATGTCATAATATAGTTTTATATTGGGATGAATATCATTGTATTGCATTTATAAGTTTGGTTTAAATTGTTATCTTTGCTTCTAAAATGCCTCAGAGATGGTTTTTATTTAATTTATTTCAACTTTGATTTTTTGTTTTTTAATCCGTGACTATAATTTTAAATGTTCTACCTCTAAATTTCTACAATATTTTTCATGCTCTGACTGTAAATAATCATTTTCTACCACAACTAACCATCTCAGGAAGAAAAATCTCCCATCATGCATAGTGGTCACTCCAGTGGACAGTTATTCTACAGCTGTTCTCTTGTATATTCATGGATTTTTTTTTTTTTTTTTACACATATCTTTATTAAAGTTTTATGACACTACATATCTTTTCTGACATGAATTGATAACATTATGTAGATCTCTCCTGAGGATAAACCCCCAAAATCACAAGCCCTCCACATAATTTTCACACAATTTATCACTAAATACAAATTTCTGTGCGTCAAAATTAAATATGTGGTGACATTTTTGCAACTTCATGAAAAATAGGTTCATAAGATTTTTTTTTTTTCATTATTATTTTTTCATGTATTTTTTTCAATTTTTTCCAATTATCATCATTATTATTATTATTATTATTATTATTATTATTATTATTATTATTATTATTATTACTATTAATAATAATTTATTTTTTAGAAGAAAAAATTCAATCACATTTTTTTTTCATGCCTAAAGAGGAATAAAAACACTCAGGAAAAAAAAAAAAAAATTAAGGTTCTCAATTTTTTGTGTATACAATGGTTAAGGACATATTGATGTTTATAAACTATATGGACAAAAATATTGGGACACATCATGTCTACAGCTGTGAGATGCCCTGTTCATGCTGACTTGAGATATAAACATCAATATTCAAAATAAATATGATATTTATGACAATATAAAACTATATTATAGCATTTGTCATTATTGTTTTGTATCCCAGACCCCTGTTAGAAAAGAACCATCTGAATTCTACGTGTCCCAATACTTTTGTCCATATACTGTATGAGTTAGCAAGTTATGCTACAAGGCTAACAATATATTTTTCATGGTCTGACTGTAAATAATACTTTTCTACCACAACTAACCATCCACTTTCTTTAAATCTCCCATTAAACTTTCAGGAATTATTGATGTTTATAAAATATATGGACAAAAATATTGGGACGTCATCATGGCTACAGCTGTAACATGCCTTGTTCATGCTAACTTGAGATATAAACATCAATATTCAAAATAAATATGATATTTATGACAATATGAAACTGTATTATAACATTTGTCATTATTGTTTTGTATCCCAGACCCCTGTTAGAAAAGAAACACGTCATTTCAACGTGTCCCAATACTTTTGTCCATATAGTGTATGACTTAGCCAGTTATGCTACGAGGCTAATGGTGTATTTTGTAGATTTTTACGTCTAATTTTTGTTACTTTCTGGTCTGAAATGTGACATTATGGATTCTGACGGGCAGATAGCATCATGTTTATGCTCACAACTCACCATCTCCCATTAAACTTTAAGAAAGTACTGGTGTTTATAAATTATATGGACAAAAATATTGGGACATATCATGGCTGCAGCTCCTGTTCATGCTGATTTGAGATATAAACATCAATATTCTTGATCAATATGATATTTAACCCCAGTATAAAACTATATTAGACTTAGACAAACTTTATTTATCCACGAAGGAAACTACTTGGTTATAAAAGTTCAGCTGACACTCTTGAAAAAACACCAGCAAAAAGCAACAAAAAAAGAGGAAAGTAACCGTAAAGCAATAAAAGCAATAAATAAATTAAATAGAATACACTAATAAAGCAGAAAAAATACATATACATACAAATAATTTGCATATGTTCAAATATTATAACATTTGTCATTATTGTTTTGTATCCCAGCCCCCTGTTAGAAAGAAACACCTGAATTCAACGTGTCCCAATACTTTTGTGTATTTACATGAGTTGATTTGTGGATTAACAGGTATTAAATATTAGAGATAAGTAGATGCTTTTAGTCACCGGTGGCTTTTTGGGTTTTTATGGGTTAAAAACAGTGTTCCGATGGAAATATCACTAGTCGCTTTTCCACTGACCCTCAAATTGCGCAAATATAACTTGCGCATAAGAATTTACCTAATGGAAAAAACAACAATTTCGCCAAAACTGTTTTTTTTTGCTTAAAACTTTTTGTGCTGGTAAGAGTTTTTTTTTTTTTTTTGGGGTGTAATGCAAATGGTATATCATGCAAAACTGCAATGGAAAGATCTTTTTTTGCAATTAGAGTCACGTGAATAAAAAAAAAAAAAAAAAAAAAAAAAGGATGTTGACAGATGTTACAACACGCAAAGAAGAAGAGTTGTAAAAGAAACATAGTGCACACCAGGAAACTGAATCATTTTTTTTTAAATTTAGTACGAGATAGAGGGGTAATATATGATAATAATAATAAATATATTTGTAAATCAACTTGATATTTACGTGGAGTGACTTCTCATGTCATCTCGCGATAATAAATAAACCAATCATCGCATTTGTGATTTAATGGAAAAACCGACATTACATTACCGACTTCTATTTTTTCAACATTTAGTAAAGATCGGTAAAATTTTGCGCATATTTCCAATGAAAAAGCGACTATTGATGTCACCTTTACCTAAAAAAAATAAAATAAAATCCAGATTCATCATCATCCGATCCAAAGCAATGAAAGCAGATTATGGCGTTTCTGAAATGTAAACCCCATAAGCATTTGGGAGGTCTTTAAAAATGCTTGGACACATTGACGTAAATAAGGTGCTGATGTTGGAGAAACTGGAAGGGGAAGTTAAGATTCATAATTCAGAAAAATATATGAATTATTAACATCTTTTCTTTTCTTTTTTCTTTTAAAATGTGAATTATTGAATACTGGTTTGTGCTGTGTGCCCTTAAATGGGTGAAGAGTTTGGGTAGAAAAGTGGATCTGTATTTCCGAGCATAAAGCACATTGTTAGCCTTATACAAGTCATACACTATGTGGACAAAAGTATTGGGACATGTTGAATTCACGTGTTTCTTTTCTAACATGGTCTGGGATACAAAACAATAATGACAAGTGTCCCAATATAGTTTTAAATTGAGGCAAATATCATATTGATGAATAATATTGATGTTTCTATCTCAAATCAGCATGAACAGGAGCTGTAGCCATGATGTGTCCCAATATTTTTGTCCATATAGTTTATAAACATCTGTACTTTCTTAAAGTTTAATGGGAGATGGTGAGTTGTGAGCATAAACATGATGCTATCTGCCCGTCAGAATCCATAATGTCACATTTAAGACCAGAAAGTAACAAAAATTAGATGTAAAAATCAACAAAATACATCGTTAGCCTCGTAGCATAACTGGCTAAGTGGACATAAGTATTGGGACACGTTGAATTCAGGTGTTTCTTTTCTAACATGGTCTGGGATACAAAACAATAATGACGAATGTCATAATATTTGAACATATGCAAATTATTTGTATGTATATGTATTTTTTCTGCTTTATTAGTGTAGTCTACTTGTATTTGTTTTCCTCTTTTTGTTACTTTTTGCTGGTGTTTTTTTCAAGAGTGTCAACTGAACTTTTTACCAAGTTCCCTGTGTGGATTAATAAAGTTGTCTACGTCTAATATAGTTTTATACTGGGATAAATATCATATTGATCATGAATATTGACGTTTATATCTCAACTCAGCATGAACAGGAGTGTAGCCATGATGTGTCCCATATTTTTGTCCATATAGTTTATAACATCGGTACTTTCTTAAAGTTTATTGGGAGATGTGAAGAAAGTAGATGGTTAGTTGTGGTAAAAAAAAATATATATATATTATTTACAGTCAGAGCATGAAAAATATTTTAGAAATCCAGAGGAAGAACATTTAAAATCATAGTCGTGGTTTAAAAAATAAAAATAAAAAAATCAGTTTTGACAGAAATTAAGTAAAAATCTCTGAGGTTTTTTGGAAGCTAAGATAATTTAAACCAAACGAACCAATGCAATGCAATGATATTTATCCCGATATAAAATTATATTATGACATTTGTTATTATTGTTTTGTATCCCAGACCCCTGTTAGGAAAGAAACACCTGAATTCAACATGTCCCAATATTTTTGTCCATATAGTGTATGACTTAGCCAGTTATGCTAGGAAGCTAACGTGTATTTTGTAGATTTTACGTTGAATTTTTGTTACTTTCTGGTCTGAAAATGTGACATTATGGATTCTGACACACAAATAGTATCATGTTTATGCTCACAACTCACCATCTCCCATTAAACTTTAAGAAAGTACCGGTGTTTATAAATTACATGGACAAAAATATTGGGACATATCATGGCTACAGCTCCTGTTCATGCTGATTTGAGATATAAACAATAATATTCATACTAAATGTCATATTTACCTCACTATAAAACTATGTACCCCTGTTACAAAAGAAACACCTGAATTCAATTTGTCCCAATACTTTTGTCCATATAGTGTATGACTTAGCCAGTTACGCTAGGAGGCTAACGGTGTATTTTGTAGATTTTTACGTTGAATTTTTGTTACTTTCTGGTCTGAAATGTGACATTATGGATTCTGACACACAAATATACTGTTTATGCTCACAACTCACCATCTCCCATTAACTTTAAGAAAGTACTGGTGTTTATAAACTATATGGACAAAAATATTGGGACATATCATGGCTACAGCTCCTGTTCATGCTGATTTGAGATATAAACAATAATATTCATACTAAATGTCATATTTACCTCACTATAAAACTATGTACCCCTGTTAGAAAAGAAACACCTGAATTCAACATGTCCCAATACTTTTGTCCATATAGTGTATGACTTAGCCAGTTATGCTACGAGGCTAACGGTGCATTTTGTAGATTTTTACGTCTAATTTTTTGTTACTTTCTGGTCTGAAATGTGACATTATGGATTCTGACGGGCATGTTTATGCTCACAACTCACCATCTTCCATTAAACTTTAAGAAAGTACTGGTGTTTATAAACTATATGGACAAAAATATTGGGACATATCATGGCTACAGCTCCTGTTCATGCTGATTTGAGATATAATCATTAATATTCATAATAAATATCATATTTACCTCGTTATAAAACTATGTTCCCCTGTTACAAAAGAAACACCTGAATTCAATTTGTCCCAATACTTTTGTCCATATAGTGTATGACTTAGCCAGTTATGCTAGGAGGCTAACGGTGTATTTTGTAAATTTTTACGTCTAATTTTTGTTACTTTCTGGTCTGAAATGTGACATTATGGATTCTGACGGGCATGTTTATGCTCACAACTCACCATTTTCCATTAAACTTTAAGAAAGTACCGATGTTTATAAACTATATGGACAAAAATATTGGGACATATCATGGCTACAGCTCCTGTTCATGCTGATTTGAGATATAAACATTAATATTCATAATAAATATCATATTTACCTCGTTATAAAACTATGTACCCCTGTTACAAAAGAAACACCTGAATTCAACGTATCCCAATACTTTTGTCCATATAGTGTATGACTTAGCCAGTTATGCTAGGAGGCTAACAGTGTATTTTGTAGATTTTTACGTTGAATTTTTGTTACTTTCTGGTCTGAAATGTGACATTATGGATTCTGACACACAAATAGTATCATGTTTATGCTCACAACTCACCATCTCCCATTAAACTTTAAGAAGGTACCGGTGTTTATAAACTATATGGACAAAAATATTGGGACACATCATGGCTACAGCTCCTGTTCATGCTGATTTGAGATATAAACATCAATATTCTTGATCAATATGATATTTATTCCAGTATAAAACTATATTAGACTTAGACAAACTTTATTAATCCACAAAGGAAACTACTTGGTTATAAAAGTTCAGCTGACACTCTTGAAAAAACACCAGCAAAAAGTAACAAAAAAAAAAAGAGGAAAATAAATATAAGTAGAATACACTAATAAACCAGAAAAAAATACATATACATACAAATAATCTGCATATGTTCAAATATTATAACATTTGTCATTGTTTTTTATCCCAGACCCCTGTTAGAAAACAAACACCTGAATTCAACGTGTCCCAATACTTTTGTCCATATAGTGTATGACTTAGCCAGTTATGCTATGAGGCTAACAATGTGTGTTTTTTTTAACCAGCTAGGTCTTTTTTTGGTGTTTGTGCGAATCGTGTGATGGGTGTGAAGATCATTCACCCCGATTAAATATGTCCTTGACAGCATCTGACTTGTTTTTTCACCACCCCCCCCCCCCCCACCCCCCCCCCCCCCCCCCCCCCCCCCCCCCCCCCCCCCCCCCCCCTTTCTGTAATCTGTAGCTCCAAACATCACATCTAATTTCCATAATCTGGGTCACACAAGTGGGATCCCAGACAGACTCTATTCCACACACACACACACTAGTGCAAATGTCAGCCTTTATCATCATCACTAATAGCCTCAGCATCCCTGACAATGACCGGCCAATCCTGTTAGGCGCGACTGACCACTTCAAAACATGAAAGGTTCTGATTGGTCACAGCTAGTGTGGCAGGAAGCGGATTACGGATCAACAAGGCATGGTGTCTGGAATCAGACAAAGACGTGTGTGTGGCAACAGTTAGTGTTTTTAGCGAAGCAGAAAATGTGGCCCGTGCTTTAGAGGGACGAATATAACCTCTACCCACAGCAGACGAGTGGAAAGAGGGATGTGATGAGAGAGATACATGCAAAGCTCTGTACTTTTTTTTTTTTTTAATATCTCCAGACAAAAGTGGAGTTTGGAGTTTCTTTCACTTCATCACCCGACTCTACTTTTTCTTCTTCTTCTCCTTTAACTGCACTTTCTAACACCTACACCTGCAATCCACTACGCTGTGGACTACATAAAAATGAACCCCCCCCCCCCCCCCCCAGCTTTCCCACTGCAAGATTTATCACATGCTTCCCACAGCGTTGCCCAAGACAAATATTTTGCAAGGAAACGCTGTAAAAAAAAATATTTGGATTTTGCTCTACATAGAGAGGGAGCGTATCAACACTATTTCTGCATGGCTGCTTTTATAACAGCCCAGTGCATTCGGCAGAAGAAAACATGACTTTTATATGTTTCTGCATAATACACATGGGTACAATCTCATAGTATGTTTTTTTGGTAGTGGTGGTGGTGGGGGGGGGGGGCTTTATTACCATCGCCAGAGGCATTGTGATCGCTTTGCTTAGTGTGCGTGTTTGTTTGTTTGTTTGTTAGCAAGATAATAAAAAAAGTTATGGATGAATGTTAAGGAAATGAGACTGGCACAAGGAAGAAATTATTAAATTTTGGTGTTGAATGGGGTGTGGGGGGTGTCCAATCAGAAGGAGGAGTGGACTCACAGCATCAAAATGAACACAAATGAAGGAAAAAATGAACAAAATGCACAAAAATGACGAAGATACAAAAATTAAATGGACACAAATGAAGGAAATAAGAAACAAAATGCACAAAAATGAAGAAAATATGAAAATAAAATGAGCACAAATGAAGAAAATAATGCACAAAATGAAGAAAATGCGGAAATAAAATGAACACAAATGAAGGAAATAATGAACAAAATGCACAAAAATGATGTAAATACGAAACTAAAATGAACAGAAATGAAGAAAATAATGAACAAAATGCACAAAAATTATGAAAATGATGAAAATATAAAAAATAAATGAACACAAATGAAGGAAAAAAATGAACAAAATGCACAAAAATGAAGAAAATATGAAAATAAAATGAATACAAATGAAGGAAATAATGCACAAAATGCACAAAAATGAAGAAAATACAAAAATAAAATGAACACAAATGAAGGAAATAATGAACAAAATGCACAAAACTGAAAATATTAAAATTAAATGAACACAAATGAAGGAAATAACAAACAAAATGCACAAAAATGAAGAAAAGACGAAAATAAAGTGAGCACAAATAAAGAAAATAATGAACATAATGCACAAAAATGACGAAAATACAAAAATTAAATGGACACAAATGAAGGAAATAATGAACAAAATGCACCAAAGTGATGAAAATACAAAAATAAAATGAACACAAATGAAGGAAATAATGAAAAAAATGCACAAAAATGACGAAATACAGAAATTAAATGAACACAAATGAAGGAAATGACCAAAAAATGCACAAAAATGAAGAAAATACAAAAATAAAACAAACACAAATGAAGAAAATAATGAACAAAATGCACAAACATGACAAAAATACAAAAATAAAATGAACACAAATGAAGGAAATAACAAACAAAATGCACAAAAATGACGAAATACAGAAGATAAATTAACACAAATGAAGGAAATAACGAACAAAATGCACAAAAATGACAAAAATATATAAATTAAATGAACACAAATGAAGGAAAAAAATGAACAAAATGCACAAAAATGAAGAATTGCATTCTGTTACTGTAACTTTTCTGTTCTTGATAAACCTGATCTGCAGTAACATGTTTGAGTGGAAATCAACTGCTAATTGTTATGAGCCTGTAATTAACAGTTTTCTGACACAATTTTTATTTATTTATTTTTTTTGCATATCCTCCTTAGACCCAGCAATGCATTGTGTCCTCTGTAGGGGACAAAAGTTTGACAGTTTAACTAAAATGCTGTCCATTACAAAGGACATTCCATTTAAAAAAAATCAACAAATAAATAAAAAATGTTTTTCAAATGTATCTGAAAAAACTGTTGCATTATGCAGTTTCCAATCAAGACAATTTTTTAGCGTAAAAAAGCTAAAATTGTCAATTTCCTGGGTCTCAGAAGATATTATCTCCATGAAATGAGTAATAACTAGTATTTGAGTGGGATAAAATGTGAGAAAACATCAGATTAGTGGCATTAAAAATGTTTTTATTTCATAGTTTTCACACAGTAGATCACTTTCTGAGAATGAGTTTTAAATACATGTTTCTTTGCTTCAAAAATTAACCCTTTCATGCATAGTGGTCACTCCAGTGGACAGTTATTCTGCGGCTGTTCTATTGTTTATTCATGGGTTTTGTTGTTTTAGTTCCATATCAGGACTCTTATGCATCATCCAAAACACTGCAATTCATACAATTACTGTAACTTTGCTGTTCTTGATAAACCTGATCTGTACTAACATGTTTTCGTGGAAATTAACTGCTAATTCGTATTAGACTGTAATTAACAAACACTTTTTTTTTTTTTTTTTTTTTTTCTGCATGTCCCCCTGAGACCCAGCAATGCATTTTGTCCTCTGTAGGGGACAAAAGTTTGACAGTTTTCCTTTAAAAATGCTGTCTATTACAAAGGACATTCCATTAACAAAAACAATCAGTAAATAAAAATAGTTTCAAAAATGTATCTGAAAAAACTGTTGCATTATGCAGTTTCCAATCAAGACCATTTTTTTTATGTAAAAAAGCTAAAACTTTCCATTTCCTGGATCTGAAATGAATGAAATGAGTAATAACTAATATTAGAGTGTGATAAAAATGTGACAAAACAGTAGCAATTTAGCAATTAGCGACATTAAAAATGTTTTTATTTCATAGTTTTCACACAGTATGATGATTTTTTATAGAAATGTTTCTTTGCTTCAAAACTTAAACACATGGTGTCCAGCTGAGTGGACATTTTTGTAACTCCATGAAAAATACGTTCATTAAAAAAAAAAAAAAAAATCAATCGCATTGTTTTTTTCATGCCTAAAGAGGAACAAAAACACTCAAGAAAAAAATATTGACTAAGGTTCTCACACACTTAACGTAATTTTGCTTCAACGTTACATTAACTGCTCCAAAAACATCTATATTTTAAATTTGTTCTCATTTTACATGTTCTAAAGACAAACTTCACTCTTAATATCCCTGTGTCTTCATAAAAACAAAGCTTCACATTTTCAAAATTAAGTCAAAACGCATTTAAAATGTGTAATTTCAAGTGTGCAAATGAAAAGGTGTTACTTCCAAACACTTTCTGCACATTAGACTGTACTGTATTCACTACTATATTTACTGTTGTCATTTGTTTTCAGTATCAGAGTATAAATAAAAAAAACCCATGTGAGTCATATTTTAATCAAATCTCTGCAGATTTTTATTTATTTATTTATTTTATCAGCACTTGCTAGTATCTTTTCCGTACTGGAACTAAGTGCCACCAGTGCCAAAACTTAACCATAAAAAAATGTCTTTAAAGTTGTTTTTAAAGGCACGGTTGTTATTGGAGCCTTATCAAAAATTCTGTATAAACTACAAATGGATCCTTCCATGAAACTGGATTTATTTTGGTATCAGCTTTTTAGAGCCAATAATAAAAGAGACATTTAGACATATTTTCCCCCAGGATGTACCTAATGATGACAACAGATAAATCCAAAAAATATATCCTCTTGCTCTTAAGCCATCCCTAGATTATTGAATTTTTAATCAAATATTGGGGCCAAAATTAGGACCAAAATTGGGATAGGAAAATCTACCTAAGTATCAGTGCATTTGAGGTAAAAACATGGCTTTAAATGGTCTTATATAGCTCATCATCAGAAGTCAGAAATAAAGAAAATAATGAACAAAATGCACAAAAATGACAAAATACAGAAATTAGGTGAACACAAATGAAGGAAATAATGAACAAAATGCACAAAAATGACAAAATACAGAAATTAAATGAACACGAAGGAAGGAAATAATGAACAAAATGCATAAAAAGGATGAAAATATAAAAATAAATGAACACAAATGAAGGAAATAATGAACAAAATGTACAAAATGAAGAAAACACAGAAATTAAATGAACACAAATGAAGGAAATAATAAACAAAATGCATAAAAATGACGAAATACAGATATTAAATGAACATAAATGAAGGAAATAATGGACAAAATGCACAAAAATGATGAAAATATGAAAATAAAATGAACACAAATGAAGGAAATATGAACAAAATGCACAAAAATGACGAAATACAGAAATTAAATGAACACAAAGGAAGGAAATAATGAACAAAATGCATAAAAAGGATGAAAATATAAAAATAAATGAACACAAATGAAGGAAATAATGAACAAAATGTACAAAATGAAGAAAACACAGAAATTAAATGACCATAAATGAAGGAAATAATAAACAAAATGCATAAAAATGACGAAATACAGATATTAAATGAACACAAATGAAGGAAATAATAAACAAAATGCATAAAAATGATGAAATACAGAAATTAAATGAACATAAATGAAGGAAATAATGCACAAAATGCACAAAAATGAAAAAATACTAAAATTAAATGAACACAAATAAAGAAAATAATGAACAATTTGAGGTAAAAACATGACTTTAAATGGTCTTATATAGCTCTATAAATAAAAACACTTTGTTAAATTTGTTGATCCTAGGGGTTTTTCTCATCCAGACGTGTGGGTTTTTCATGAATCTCAGTCTCATTCCAGGTTTTGTATGTAACCCATCGTGTCCACTGGTGTTACATACAGAACCTGCCCATTTAAACACAAATAAATCGCGTGTGATTTTGCAACAGCGGTCATTTTTGTAAAACACTACCTTGATTCCCTAAATGTACCCGTGAGAGACTAAAAAAATAATCCAAAAAAATAGTAGCGGGTTAATTTTCGTGTCCTTTTTACCACGTTACATACGGATTTTTGTATGCACGTCAAATAAAAATGTTATATCCTGAAAATATTTTCTTTTATCTATGTAAATTTATTTTCAAAATATACTTATAGTGCTTCCAAACTTGCTTCATAACATTAATCTCCATCTGGTTTGCATTTTTAGCCTGTTTTTAGGGACCCGTTTCATAGAAGCACCCACATAAACACCGCAAAACTGTACTAAACAATGCAAATGTGACTGAAAAATATGAGAAATAAAATTGTTCTGTTAATCATCATGCATGTTTTCAGCTTCTATATCGATATCTAAAAGCAAATGCATAATGAGTGACCAGGAAATGACACATTCTTAAATATTCCACAGCAGGAAATGACTTTTCTCTGTCATAGTTGCACCAGATCTTATCATTTAGAATGACTCACAACGACGGACGGATAATATAAAGACACTTAAGCGTCACATTTCATCGGGACTTGCGACCAATATGTTGATATAATTGATTTATTTCGAATACGGCTATAATACAAGCTTTCCTGATTACTACTATTTGACTTCTTTGCACGACATAATATAGAAATGAAAATTCAAGGAAGCATAAAATAATGATACACGTAAAAAGAAAAGAAAGAAAAAAAAAGTCATATTCAAAAAGGAGTGAGAAGAAGCATTTGTCTAAACCAGGGGTGTCAAACATGAGGCCCGGGGGCCAAATGCGGCCCGCCAAAGGGTCCAATATGGCCCGTGGGATGAATCAGCAAAAATGACACTTAAGATATTAACAAAAAAGGATGTCGTAGTCGTTTTTGTTCAGGTTCCAAATACAGACCAATGTGATCTCAACTAAAATAATAACAGCATAATAACCTATAAATAATGACTCCAAATTTTCTTAGTTTAACCCTTTCATGCACGAATTATTAGAACCTTAATCAAATTTTTTTCCTGAGTGTTTTTATTCCTCTTTAGGCATGAAAAAAACAATACGATTGCAAATTTTATTCTGAAAAATAAATGAAATAAATAAAATAAAAAAATAATAAATTTAAAAAAAAAAATAATAATAATAACGAAAAAAAAAATCTTATGAGCGTATTTTTTAGAAACATCAATATTTTCTTCAAGTTTAATGGGAGATGTGAAGAAAGTAGATGGTTAGTTGTGGTAGAAAAGTATTATTTACAGTCAGACCATGCAAAACATATTGTTAGCCTTGTAGCATAACTTGCTAACTCATACAGTATATGGACATAAGTATTGGGACACGTTCAATTCAGATGTTTCTTTTCTAACAGGGGTCTGGGATATAAAACAATAATGACAAAAGCTATAATATAGTTTTGTATTGTCATAAACGTCATATTTATTTTGAATATTGATGTTTATATCTCAAGTCAGCATGAACAGGGCATCTCACAGCTGTAGACATGATGTGTCCCAATATTTTTGTCCATATAGTTTATAAACATCAATATGTCCTTAACCATTGCATGCACAAATGGTGAGAACCTTAATCTTTTTTTTTTTTTTTTTTTTTTTCCTGAGTGTTTTTGTTCCTCTTTAGGCATGCAAAAAAACAATGTGATTGAATTTTTTCTTCTAAAAAATAAATTAATAATAATAATAATAATAATAATAATAATAATAATAATAATAATAATTGGAAAAAATACATTAAAAAAAAAAATAATGAAAAAAAAAAAAATTCTTCTAAACCTATTTTTCATGAAGTTGCAAAAATGTCCACTCAGCTGGACACCACGCGTTTAATTTTTGACGCACAGAAACATGTATTTACTGATAAATTGTGTGAAAACTATGGGGAACTATGGCTTGTGATTCTGGGGGTTTATCCTCAGGAGAGATCTACATAATGTTACCAATTCATGCCAGAAAAGATATGTAGTGTCTTAAAACTTTAATAAAGATATGTGTTAAAAAAAAAAAAAAAAAAAAAAAAAAAAAAAAGAACAACAAAACCCATGAATATACAAGAGAACAGCTGTAGAATAGTTGTCCACTGGAGTGACCACTATGCATGAAAGGGTTAATGTGAAAAACACAATATTACATTACATCTATAAATAAGTAAGGACAACTCCAAATTTTCCTCTTTGTTTTAGTGTAAAAACTTACATTAAATGATGAAAATATTAACATTTACAAACTATCCTTTAACACTAAAATGCAAAAAACCTGAAATTTTGAAAGAGAAATTTAAATGATTAATTATTCTTCCTGTTATTAAATATTTAGGGCCTTTGTAGATCCAATCCATAATATATATGCATGTATAAATGGTAAGTTGAGGTGTAATATTGTTAAAATTGCACTTATTTTTCTCAAGAAATTTCAGGGTTTTTTTTTTCAGGTTGTTCACATTGTTTTTGTTTGGATAGTTTGCAAATGTACATATTTGTATAATTTAATTTTGATTGCACTAAAACAAAGAGAAAAATTTGGAGTTGTCAATATTTACAGGTTAATATGCTGTTGTTTTAAAGGTTCGGCTCACTGGAGATCAATTTGGGCTGAATGTGGCTCCTGAACTAAAATGAGTTTGACACCCCTGGTCTAAACTAACATATATACATATATACATATACACCCATATATGTACACATCTATCCATCTATACACATATACATATATATACACATACATACATGCACACATGCATACATACATACATCCACATATATCATATACACATACACCTACATATATGTCGAGGCCCAAAACGGAATCTGGCCCGATTCAGAATGGGGCCGGCCCAGAATGGAATTCTATTCTAGGCCGGCCTAGAATGGAATCCTGCTGCTATAATGTTATTTTTATATCATGTTTAATGCAAATGATCTAAATTATTACAAAAATCAATACATGGAATTTGCAAATATGTGAAAAAAAAATGAAACAAACAAAATTTTAATTGTAAACTATAATACACTTTATTTACAAATAGAACCTAGTGGTACTCCCCACCAATATATGGTACAGTGAAATCGACTGAAATTGACAATAGTTACTCAAGGTATGTAAGACTGAAAATGTAAAATTATGACAAATTATGGAATTATGGATCATTTGCATTAAACGTGGTATAAAAATAACATTATAGCAGCAGGATTCCATTCTAGGCCGGCCTAGAATAGAATTCCATTCTGGGCCGGCCAGATTCTGAATCGGGCCAGATTCCGTTTTGGGCCTCGACATGTACATACATACACATATATGCATATACACACATATACATACTCATACACATACACTTATATATACATGTACAAATTCATATAAACACTGTTACATACATACACATATACATTCCCATAGGCTTCTCTGCCTCTAATCCCTATGCCATATCAATAAGTAAAGGAAAATAGTCAGAAATGATAACACTGGTCAACAACAAATGTATTGTTTCCGTTTTTTGAGCTGATTTAGGATCATTTTGGTGTGCTGAATCCAAAAATCACATTAATTTTGCTCAATCAGGTCAACTTTCTGAACTATGCTACATATTGGCTTTTTAACATTTTTGCTTACATTTATGGGCATTTTCACATCATATGATACAAAATTCTTTCATATTTCTTGCAATAAACGAGTTCTGAAAATTTTACTTTTGCCAATTTATGATTAATGTTTTTTTTTTTTTTTAATATTACAAGTGAATGAAATGGCTTCGACTAGAAGATCTTGCAAAAATAAGCCTGACGTATTCTGCTACATCTGCGGTGAATACATAATAAATAATAAATACATCCTGTTAGAAAATGATTTTTTTTTCTCTTAAAACCTATTTTGGGTGAGAACTATATAAAAAAATCAACTGATAAAGTCACAAAAATGCAATCAATTTTGTGAGAAGATCTGATTTTTCAAAATCAAATTAGCAAAAAGAAAACCTGACCTGACTGAGAAAAACAGATGTCATTTTTTGGATTTAGCGGTGCAAAATGGTCCGAATTCAGTTGAAAAAACCTAGACAACTTGCAAAAAACATTTTTTGTGTTGTAAACTTTCGGCCTAGCTACAAACTTAACAGGTGAGTTATAGCAAAATCCTCCCTGTTCAGTTGTCTCGGAGAGGAAAATTAACTAAAGAGACCAAAAAGTCCTTTTCTACTCGGCTGTAAACACGTTTATTTCTACTGTAAAGCTGGACATTTTAACATTCACATTTTAGGAACTGCAGATTTTGATGCTTGCACATCAACCGGCAACAGAGGCAACTGCTTTGGTTTAACCCTTTAACCCCTGACGTGTCAGTGGTGAGCGTTCTGAACGTATGATTTACTTTAAATATTCATAAAAATTCAACCGTTTGCTCAATAGGAAACATTTCAAAACAAGCCGACAGAATAGACTTTGTCCTTTCTATAGACATCTGAGCATGCTCAGTGCACCCCCTGCCAACTGTGGAATGGGGGGCAAAACACAGAGCAGTGAGTGAGACATACTCACTATAAAAATAGACGGTTTTGGCGTTTTTTTTTTTTTACACTGTTTTCTTTGTCGTTTTTTGTTTTTACTGTTGTTTCCAGTGTTGTTGTGATATTCCTTTTTTTTTTTTAAATTGTATTTTTACTTAAAAGTTAGAGAGGTGGGGCTACGACATCATCATTTTAGAAAAGTTGTTGTTTGGTCGTACAGATGAAACCAGTGTTTTTAAATTCATCCACTCTGGGACCTGATTTCAAAAAGTTGCGATTTCAGTGACTGAAAATGCTGATTTCATGTGGACGAAAGGCCTCGCCTATCATATACAAAACTTTTGCGGAAATGACCGGAACTATGAAAAATACTGATTTGCTATGAAAAATAGATGGTTTAAGCTTTTTTTTTTGTTTTTTAATTTTTTATGATATATATATATATATATATATATATATATATATATATATATATATATATATATATATATATATATATTTATTTTTTTTTTTTATTTATTTATTTTTTTACACTTTTATCCTTGTCGTTTTTTGTTTTTACTGTTGTTTGTAGCGTTAAGGTGATTTTCCTTTATTTATTTATTTTTTCACTGTGTTTTCACCAAGTTTTGACTATGCAATCGCTTTTTGGAATTGAACCAGGTGCAAAAAAGCAGCTGGATATAAAACAAATAGGGCCCAAAACAAAAACTACTCAGCCAAAATTCAAATACTTGTTGTTGTTCAGTGTGTTCCAGTTCACAGTTCATGTTAAACATCCTAAATCTCTTATTGATATACATTCTGAGTGGTATATTTAGTAAAAACCTGTCAAACTTCAATTCCTCTCTTTGTTTTTTTCTGTTTTTCCACCCTGTTTTGACCCTAAAATAGACATTAAAGCAAAACCACTGAAGAAAAGGAACACAAACACATTCTGTATTTTAATTAACAGCTGTTTTTAATTCAGAATGTGCTCACAATGGCTTACAATGACATCATATGTGGAAAATGATGGAAAATACAACAGCTTGGATTTAATTCTATTAAAAATGTGTTATGATTTAATGACCGGTGGAGAGACTCTGGTTTACGAACTGTAACGAACTTAATAAAAACCATTTTGGTTTAACTTTGTCATGAACCCTGAAACGACAAGTCGTACTGTCCGACTCTGTGAGGTCAAGGGTTAATCTGACAGATCATCAGCCGATCCAAAGCAACGAAAGCAGATTATGGCTTTTCAGAAATGTAAAGCCCATAAGCATTTGGGAGATCTTTAAAAATTCTTGGACAGATTGACGTAAACAAGGTGATGATGTTGGAGAAACTGGAAGAGGAAGTTAAAATTCATAATTCAGAAAATATGTGAATTATTAACATCGTTCTATTCTTTTTTTTTCTCATAAAATGTGAATTATTGAGCGCTGGTTTGCTCTGTGTGTCCTCATGTGGGTGAAGAGTTTGGGTAGAAAAAGTGTATCTGAATTTCATGAGCATAAAGCACATTGTTAGCCTTATACAAGTCAAATATTACATGGACAAAAGTATTGGGACATGTTGAATTCAGGTGTTTCTTTTCTAACAGAACTCTGGGATGCAAAACAATCATGACAATTGTTATAATATAGTTTTATATTGTCATAAATATCATATTTATTTTGAATATTGATGTTTATATCTTAAGTCAGCATGAAGAGGACATGCTACAGCTGTAGCCATGATGGTGTCCCAATATTTTTGTCCATATACTTTATAAACATCAATGTTTCCTCAAAGTTTAATGGAAGTTGAGAAGAAAGTAGATGGTTAGTTGTGGTAGAAAAGTATTATTTACAGTCAGACCATGAAAAATATATTGTTAGTCTTGTAGCATGACTTGCTAACTCATACAGTATATGGACAAAAATATTCGGACACGTTGAATTCAGGTGTTTCTTTTCTAACAGAACTCTGGGATGCAAAACAATCATGACAATTGTTATAATATAGTTTTATATTGTCATAAATATCATATTTATTTTGAATATTGATGCTTATATCTCAAGTCAGCATGAACAAGGCATGTTACAGCTGATGCCATGGTGGCGTCCCAATATTTTTGTCCATATAGTTTATAAACATCAATATTTCCTTAAAGTTTAATGGGAGATGTGAAGAAAGTAGATGGTTAGTTGTGGTAGAAAAGTATTATTTACAATCAGACCATGCAAAATATATTGTTAGCCTTGTAGCATAACTTGCTAACTCATATAGTATATGGACAAAAATACTGGGACACGTTGAATCCAGGTGTTTCTTTTCTAACAGAAGTCTGGGATACAAAACAATAATGACAAATATTATAATATAGTTTTATATTGTCATAAATATTATATTTATTTTGAATATTGATGTTTATATCTCAAGTCAGCATGAAGAGGACATGCTACAGCTGTAGCCATGATGGTGTCCCAATATTTTTGTCCAAATACTTTATAAACATCAATGTTTCCTCAAAGTTTAATGGGAGTTGAGAAGAAAGTAGATGGTTAGTTGTGGTAGAAAATTATTATTTACAGTCAGACCATGAAAAATATATTGTTAGCCTTGTAGCATAACTGGCTAATGCATACACTATATGGACTGACACTGACACTCTTGAAAAAACACTAGCAAAAAGCAAGAAAAAAAGAGGAAAATAAACATAAGTAGAATACACTAATAAATAATTTGCATATGTTCAAATATTATAACATTTATCATCATTGTTTTGTACCTCAGACCCCTGTTAGAAAAGAAACACCTGTCCCAATACTTTTGTCCATATATTGTATGACTTAGCCACTTATGCTACGAGGCTAACGGTGTATTTTGTAGATTTTTACGTCTAATTTTTTTAATTTTCTGGTCTGAAAACGTGACATTATGGATTCTGACGCGCAGATAGCATCATGTTTATGCTCACAACTCACCATCTCCCATTAATCTCTAAGAAAGTACTGATGTTTATAAACTATATGGACAAAAATATTGGGACATATCATGGCTACAGCTCCTGTTTATGCTGATTTGAGATATAAACAATAATGTTCATAATAAATATCATATTTACCTCATTATAAAACTATGTACCCCCATTAGAAAAGAAACACATGAATTCAACGTGTCCAAATACTTTTGTCCATATAGTGTATGACTTAGCCAGTGATGCTATGAGGCTAACGGTGTTTTTTTTTTTTTTAGATTTTTACGTCTAATTTTTGTTATTTTCTGGTCTGAAAATGTGACATTATGGATTCTGACGGGCAGATAGCATCATGTTTATGCTCACAACTCACCATCTCCCATTAAACTTCAACAAAGTACTGATGTTTATAAACTATATGGACAAAAATATTGGGACACATCATGGCTACAGCTCCTGTTCATGCTGATTTGAGATATAAACATTAATATTCATACTAAATATCATATTTCCCTCACTATAAAACTATGTACCCCTGTTAGAAAAGAAACACCTGAATTCAACGTGTCCCAATACTTTTGTCCACTTAGCCAGTGATGCTACGAGGCTAACGGTGTATTTTGTTGATTTTTACGTCTAATTTTTCTAATTTTCTGGTCTGAAAACGTGACATTATGGATTGTGACGGGCAGATAGCATCATGTTTATGCTCAGCTTCAGATGGTTCGCCCTGTTTCGCTTGGTTCTAATATTTCGCTGTGTGTTTTCTATTTTCCGCCTCCTGTGAGTTAAGAGAGAATTGGAACAGCACATCATACAGTGACACACACACACACACACACAGTGTAGGCTGATTATGTGAGCCAGGTCAGTGGGGATGACCTACTTCTCGGTTCTGCTCCGTGGACTGCCACAGCCGCTCATGTCAACTCACCAAATGGAACCCCCCCCCCCCATCCCCCTCCCACAAACGTGTGTTTTTTTTAGTTAAAATAGCTTTGGGCTGCTGATAATTACTTTTGACTGATTTTCAGAGATCTGGTGGCTTTCGAATCATCCTCTGCTGCCACCGTTTAATTTAGTCAAATATCATCCAGCTAAGATACTCATTTTGCTCGGAAAGGTTAAAAGCATAGGTGTCAAACATAAGGCACGGGGGCCAAAAACTGGGCCGCCAAAGGGGTCCAATCTGGCCTGCGGAATAATTTTTTGAAATCCAACTTTTTTATTTTTTTATTTTTTTTTTATTTTAGATTTTTTTTTTCAAACATAGAAAAACAGACAAATACACAAACTATAAACGTCCAGAGAGTGGGTGTAAAAAAAAAAAAAAAAAAGCACCATATCATCATATTCTGCTACATCTGCGGTGAATACACCATTGTACCTAACAGCAATCAAGTCACAAGTTTCATAAAGTGTGCTTACCAATCTTATTTTGGTGTTAAACTTGGTGACCAAGATAAAGTCACAAAAATATAATCAATTTTGTGAGAAGATCAAATTTTTCAAAATCAAATTAGCAAAAAAAACCTGACCTGATTGAGAAAAACAGATGTCATTTTTGGATTTAGCGGTGCAAAATGGTCCTAATTCAGTTGAAAAAACCTAGACAACTTGCAAAAAATATTTTTTTGTAACCAAGGTGTTATTTATGGTGTATTCACCGCAGATGTAGCAGAATACATCAGGCTTATTTTTGCAAGATCTTCTAGTCGAAGCCATTTCATTCACCTGTAATATTAAAAAAAAAAACATTCATCATAAATTGGCAAAAGTAAAATCTTCAGAACTCGTTTATTGCAAGAAATATGAAAGAATTTTGTATCATATGATGTGAAAATGCCCATAAATGTAAGCAAAAATGTTAAAAAAGCCAATATGTAGCATAGTTCAGAAAGTTGACCTGATTGAGCAAAATGAATGTGATTTTTGGATTCAGCACACCAAAATTATCACATTCACAATGCTTCATCCCCGGTCCTGTTTAAAGAACTCCTCAAACACCATCTGTTCAGTACAGCCTATGAACTCCCATAGTTCCTCTCCCTCAGTTGAGTCTTTGTAAAATTTTAGTTCTGTTGTTTTTCTGCTATGAAAAGTGTCCTTGAGTCTCATGAAAAACACTAAATAAACTCAACCTATTACACTGGGTTAAAAAAAAAAAAAGTTTTTTGCAAGTTGTCTAGGTTTTTTTCAACTGAATTAGGACCATTTTGCACCGCTAAATCCAAAAATGACATCTGGTTTTTCAGTCAGGTCAGGTTTTTTTTACTAATTTGATTTTGAAAAATGTGATCTTCTCACAAAATTGATTACATTTTTGTGACTTTATCAGTTGATTTTTTATATAGTTCTCACCCCAAACAAGTTTTAAGAGAAAAAAAAAATCATTTTCTAATAGGATGTATTTATTACACTGGTCAAAAACATATTTATTGTTTCAGCTTTTTGAGCTGATTTAGGATAATTTTGGTGTGCTGAATCCAAAAATCACACTAATTTTGCTCAATCAGGTCAACTTTCTGAACTATGCTACATATTGGCTTTTTAACATTTTTGCTTACATTTATGGGCATTTTCACATCATATGATACAGAATTCTTTCATATTTCTTGCAATAAACGAGTTCTGAAGATTTTACTTTTGCCAATTTATGATTAATGGTTTTTTTTTTATATTACAGGTGAATGAAATGGCTTCGACTAGAAGATCTTGCAAAAATAAGCCTGACGTATTCTGCTACATCTGCGGTGAATACACCATTGTACCTAACAGGAATCAAGTCACAAGTTTCATAAAGTGTGCTTACCAATCTTATTTTGGTATTAAACTTGGTGACCAAGATAAAGTCACAAAAATATAATCAATTTTGTGAGAAGATCAAATTTTTCAAAATCAAATTAGCAAAAAAACCTGACCTGATTGAGAAAAACAGATGTCATTTTTGGATTTAGCGGTGCAAAATGGTCCTAATTCAGTTGAAAACACCTAGACAACTTGCAAAAAATATTTTTTTGTAACCCAGTGTTATTTATGGTGTATTCACCGCAGATGTAGCAGAATACGTCAGGCTTATTTTTGCAAAATCTTCTAGTCGAAGCCATTTCATTCATCTGTAATATTAAAAAAAAAAAAACATTCATCATAAATTGGCAAAAGTAAAATCTTCAGAACTCGTTTATTGCAAGAAATAAGAAAGAATTTTGTATCATATGATGTGAAAATGCCCATAAATGTAAGCAAAAATGTTAAAAAAGCCAATATGTAGCATAGTTCAGAAAGTTGACCTGATTGAGCAAAATGAATGTGATTCTTGGATTCAGCACACCAAAATGATCCTAAATCAGCTCAAAAAACTTAAACAATAAATATGTTGTTGACCAGTGTTATAATAACTGATTGTTAAAATTGCTCTTAATAAATTTCAGGTTGTTTATGTTAATCACCTTTTTAAAGAAACTTTGTAAATGTAAAAGTTTTCATCATGTAATTTAACTTTTTTTTTTTTTTTTTTTTTTTTTACAGTCATTATTTTACTAGTTTTACTGATTCTGTTGCCCCTAAACTAAAATGAGTTTGACACCCCTTTAATGAAATAAAATTCTCCTGAAGCATAATATCAGTTTTTCAGCTGTAATTTACCTAAAGTTAAAAAAAAAAAAAAAAAAAAAAAAAAAAAAATCCAGAATTATTGCCAATTATTACATAGCTCAGTATTATGTGTGATTCTATGCATTATTCAGACCCCCAGGAAGGAGCCGCTCACATTCATTTCCCATTTTGATAACCCTGACTTTCTTTTGCTTCTGTTTTTGCCTGCATCATGCACCAGTCGCTTTTAGAAAATGGATAGAAAGGGATCTTATGAAAATTTTAGCAGCTTAAACTGTGAGTGGAAGGGAAAACCGCAACCTCCTTCAACACAAAGTTGATAAAAGATTTAGAAGCGTAGATGGGAATGGGAGAGTCCACCCAAAGATAAACAGGAAGGACCTGATCGCATGTTAAAGATTTTAATTCCACTAGTTGTTCATTAGGTTTTTGCTTTGTTTTCTTGGAGCAGCAAGTGCATTAACCCTTTCATGCATAGTGGTCACTCCAGTGGACAGTTCTTCTCCAGCTGTTCTCTTGTATATTCATGGGTTTAGTTGTTTTAGTTCCATATCAGCCAACACAGTGGACGCTTATGCATCATCTCATAAACTGCAATTCATACCATTACTGTAACTTTACTGTTTTTGATTGGTTCTTGAGTGGAAATCAATTGTTAATTGTTATTTTTTGCATATTATCTCCATGAAGTGAGAAATAATTAGTATTAGAATATGTTAAAATGTGAGAAAACATCAGATTAGCTGCATTAACCCTTAATAGGTAACCTGGGGTCCCAGCAGACCCCACGTTTTTAATTTTTTATGTTTTCTATGTTTTTATTTGAAGCTCGTACGTGTTACTTCATTTACCCTCCTAGTATAGGGATCTGAAAAGTAAAATGGAACCAAAAAATTAACTCGTAGAATAATATAGGCAATACAGACATTTTGGGGTCGCCCGTGACCCCAGGTTACCTTTAACGCATATTGATTTATTGTTTTTCCATTTCAGGTATTTCAGAATATGATCAATAATTGATATTATAAATTTCTAATAGCGCTAACCTTCAGTGCTTTAATCTTTTTTGAGTAATTTTAACATCGTGTGAGGCCATGGCTAAGAGGAAAACTCTAAGTGATGAAGATATTAGGATAGAGCTCGCAGATTTAGAAGTAGAATCTGAATCAGATGATGACCATTAATCGATTGATAGTGTTTATGACGTCAGTTTTCCTTCTGTGAAGACTGTTTGTGAGCACCTATTCGTACTACCCAATTGTGTAGTTAGTTTAGTTTTTAGTTATAGTTTAGTTTTTAGAGAAACTTTATTGAAACTGTATTACAAATGTGTTATAGCAATGTAGTGTGTTTATTTGTAACATGTGAAACTTTTTTGAAATTTTCTGTTAACTTTAGTGAAGGAAATACTTCACGCAGTAAAGGAGAATTTATTTGGAAAATAAAGCACAATTTTGTTTTTGTTTTTTTTTTTCGTTTCATTACTATCCTTTCATACTATAAGCAATAAAGTATTGTAACTGACTAAAAAATAAAATTTTTAGATGTTTTTATCACTGTAGGTAACCTGGGGTCTAGCTGGACCCCAGGTTACCTGTAGCTGTGGGGGGCACCATGGTTACTTATTAAGGGTTAAACATGGTTTTATTTCACTGTTTTCATATCACTTTATGATACTGTGTTTTAAATACATGTTTCTTTGCTCCAAGAATAAAATTCATGGTGTAGCTGAGTGGGCATTTTTGTAAATCTATGTAAAAAAAAACAAAAAAACAACTCAATCTCATTGTTTTATTCATGTCTAAGGAGGAATAAAAACAACTAAGGTTGTCATAATTCATGCATGAAAGGGTTAAAATTGAAAAAAAAATAAAATAAATAATAATAATAATAATAAAAACAAATTAACCTTTTAAACCCTAAGCCTAAAATGGTCTGCCTGGACTTTTTAAAAATTATTTTGACTATAAAAAGGTTAGAAAATATGCTGTGAGTGAGTCCGTTTACCCATTTTTTCCCCAAATCTTGCAAAATATAACAATTTACTGCATGTTATAATACTGATAAAACGCCTTTTCTCCAGCTTCTAGTACAGGCATGAGTGAAATTACCGTAATGACCCAATAAAACCTATAAAGCGCAACATCTCACGTTTAAGAAACTGTTCAAATTTTTCCAATAGCACAAACAACGACAGAGTTACATCCATCCAAACTGCATATGCACAGAGTGTGTGTCAGCGCTGACGCATCAGGTTTTAAAGAGTTAAACGCAGTTTTATTCTGACTCAGATGAATAGTTTACTTGCAAAAGGTTATTCCGTGATATTTAGGGATCAGAGAACATTCCAAATAAACATCAGCTATTTGAAAGGATCATCAGGGCAGTGACATTTTTACCTCAGAAAAAAAAAACAAAAAAAAAAAACAAAAACAGTGTAGCCTTTTGGGGTCATGTGGATGATACAAAAATGTTAGCTGAGGGATTAGCATGAACGCTAAAGACCCATTTAAAACACATCACGAGACAAGTCAAAGCAGAACACGACATTATATTATATTATATTAGATTAGATTTATTTTATTTTCCAAATACATTCACTGGCCTTTTTATTAGGAACACCTTGCTGGTACTAGGTGTACCTAATAAAGTGGCCACTGAGTGTTTTCGCAGCTGTTGTAGCCCATCTGCGCCACGGTTCGGTAGGTTATACGTTCACACATGCTCTTCTGCATGATTGGTTTGCTTATTTGACTCACTGTGGTCTTTTTATCCTCTCGAACCACTCTGGTCATTCTCCTGTGACATTTTTGCACAGAAAACTGCCACATAGTTTGTTTTTAGACAATTCTCTGCAAACCACAGAGGTGTTGTGAGTCAAGAATGTATTGCCCATGTCTGTTAAGCCTAAATGTATTGAGTTGCGGTCGTGTTACTAGCCTTTTGCATTAACATGCGATAGAACAGGTGTACCTAATAAAGTGGCCGGCGAGTGCATATTTCTGCAGGTAGTAAAAATGCACTTTTCCATCACATAGATTATGTCATTAAAATAATAAATAACAGTAATGTCTAAACTTTTCAACTCAGCTAAGTGTAATTATGGTATTTTATGGAGCATTGCCTGAACCCATTATGACAAAAACCTCCTTTTCACTCCACATTAACTTGCAGAGTTTACATAATACATTGTTTTACTGCTAATGAGGAACCAATAATGAAAAATTACCTTATATATGTTAGCTGCAGGTCTAGATTCTGAACTCTGACATGTGTCAAAGTGAGTCTGAGTTACACAGATGTGGAAAAGCATTGTGGTGTGAAATTATTGATTTATTATATATGTCCAATGAAGCAAAATAGGACACCAGAAGTTAGTAATGAAAACCCTGCAGCTCTGTGTACTGTAAATGAAATGTGGATGTATTTATTTACTTCATCCTCTGGTATCCTGGTGCGCCTTTTAGGCACACTTTGCACTTCGTTTTAAAAAAAAACTTAATGACAAATTTTACTAAAAAAAAAAAAAAAAAAAAAAAAAGTCTGTTTTTCCTCAGTTTTGATATATAGGCTTTGAATTTACTTTACTTTAATGAACATCTACATGATCAGTAAATTACAAAAAGGAAAGTACAGGATTTACAGTGAAAAAAACTCAAAATAAAGAGGATAATATTACAGTAAATGGTGATAAATCACTAAAGAAAAATTCACTTAGGAACTGCCATAAAAAATCCACTGGGTCTTTATGAGTAAATGAAAAATAGGTCAATTTAAATTAACCCTCCAGGTATCCAGGTGCGCCTTTTAGGCACACTTTGCACTTCCGTTTAAAAAACTTCAAAATATTTTTCACAATTTAAATAAGGTTAGAATTCAAAAGTTGTTCATTTTTGCATGATCTTTAAAATTCTGGCCACCAACTAAAATGTGCACATTGTAAACAAAAGAAAATTACAAGACTAGCATCTGTCTCCAAGTGTGCCCAAAATGCACTATTTCTTCCATTGGATATGTATGATTAGGGCTGACCTGGATTTACAAAAAAAAAAAAATCAAATTAGAGCAGAAAAATGAATCAATATATAATATTTAATAGTTTGATTTACAGGTGTGCATTTTACGCACACTTGGTGACAGATGCTAGTATTTTTGAACATTTGACCTAGCGCCAAAAATAATAATAATGCAAATTAACCAATGTTGGAGTTAACCTTTCATGAACTGTCCACTCCAGTGGACAGTTGTTCTCCAGCTGTTCTCTTATATATTAATGGGTTTTGTTGTTTTAGTTCCATATCAGCCGACACAGTGGACGCTTATGCACCATCCCATACACTGTAATTCAGACCATTACTGTAACTTTACTGTTCTTGATAAACCTGATCTGCACTAACATGTTTGAGTGTAAATCAATTGTTATTTGTTAGACAAGAAGGTTTTTTTTTTTCCATATTATCTCCATGAAGTCAGTAATTACTAGCACTAGAATATGTTAAAATGTGAGAAGACATCAGATTAGCAGCATTAAAAATGTTTTTATTTCATTGTTTTCATATCACTTTCTGATATTGGGTTTTAAACATGTTTCTTTACTTCAAAAACTAAATGCATGGATATTTTTGTAACTCCATAGAAAAAAAAACACTTGATCGTATTGTTTTTTTCATGGCTAAACACTGAAGAAAAAAAATCTTGACTAAGGTTCTCATAATTCGTGCATGAAAGGGTTAATCATTGACATTTGCCAGGCTGCAAAAATCAAATTACACTGGGTTACAAAAAATATTTTTTGCAAGTTGTCTAGGTTTTTTCAACTGAATTAGGACCATTTTGCACCGCTAAATCCAAACATGACATCTGTTTTTCTCAATCAGGTCAGGTTATTTTGCTAATTTGATTTTGAAAAATTTGATTTTGAAAAATTGATCACATTTTTGTGACTTTATCAGTTGATTTTTTTATATAGTTCTCACCCAAAATAGGTTTTAAGAGAAAAAAAAAAATCATTTTCTAACAGGATGTATTTATTGTTTATTATGTATTCACTGCAGATGTAGCAGAATACGTCAGGCTTATTTTTGCAAGATCTTCTAGTCGAAGCCATTTCATTCACCTGTAATATTAAAAAAAAAAAACATTAATCATAAATTGGTAAAAGTAAAATCTTCAGAACTCGTTTATTGCAAGAAATATGAAAGAATTCTGTATCATATGATGTGAAAATGCCCATAAATGTAAGCAAAAATGTTAAAAAGCCAATATGTAGCATAGTTCAGAAAGTTGACCTGATTGAGCAAAATTAATGTGATTTTTGGATTCCGCACACCAAAATTATCCTAAATCAGCTCAAAAAACTTCAACAATAAATTTGTTGTTGACCAGTGTTATATATGATCCAGTTTTTCTGCAGTATATTGAAAAAAAATATTTTTGTGTGTTTTTTGCATCCAAAAAAATGGTTTGTTCACATTACAAACACAGCATTTAAAGGGTTAAAAAATGTGACAATTATTGAGTATTTGGTATTTTTATTTACAACTCAAGTTGATAAAATAGAAAAAAAGTGTAAAAGAATTTAAAAAAACTGTATGATTTTTTTTTATTTTTTTTTTTTTTACATTATTCCACAAGTGTGCCAAAAAGGCACACTTGGTGCTTAGTAAGGGCCTTGGTGGACGGGTTAAAGGTTAAAATATTGTAATAATTTCATCCCAAATTATGTTAAAATGCAGTTTATAGTCAAATAACAGCAACAAAAACCCAACACATAGCGTCTAAGTCGTCATAATTCATAGAGATCAAGAGGAAAACTTTGTTTAATTGCAACTTGCTTATATTTGAAAATTGTTTTTCAGATTTGGATTTTACCTCAAAAGATTGTTATATAATTTATCGTCTCAAAGGAGGAAACTCTTGATGATTAGTGCTATAGAACACGACAGCGTTTCTCAGTCTCCACTTCCCCTGGGGTGTCAAACTCATTTTATTTAAGTCCAATTTGATCTGAAGTAAAACAATAACAAAATAATATATAAATGATATCAACTCCAAAATTTTCTTCATGTTTTAGAGCAGGGGTGTCAAAGTCATTTTAGTTCAGGGGCCACATCCAGCCTAATATGATCTAAAGTAAACAATAGAATAAGAACTTTTGAGTGAAAAAAGTAAATTCCATAAAATAAAAAATACACTTAAATATGCTTAAATATCCTACAATACACACAAAAATACACTTCATTATGCTCAAAAATCCTACAATACACGCAAAAATACACTTAAGTATGCTCAAAAATCCTACAATACATGCAAAAATACACTTAATTATGCTCAAAAATCCGACAATACCTGCAAAAATACACTTAAATATGCTTAAATATCCGACAATACATGCAAAAATACACTAAAATATGCTTAAATATCCTATAATACATGCAAAAATACACTTAATTTTGCTCAAAAATCCTACAATAGATGCAAAAATACACTTAAATATGCTCAAAAATCCTACAATACATGCAAAAATACACTTAATTTTGCTCAAAAATCCTACAATACATCCAAAAATACACTTAAATATGCTTAAATATCCTACAATACATGCAAAAATACACTTAAATATGCTTAAATATCCGACAATACCTGCAAAAATACACTTAAATATGCTTAAATATCCGACAATACATGCAAAAATACACTTAAATATGCTTAAATATCCTACAATACATGCAAAAATACACTTAATTTTGCTCAAAAATCCTACAATAGATGCAAAAATACACTTAAATATGCTCAAAAATCCTACAATACATGCAAAAATACACTTAAATATGCTCAAAAATCCTACAATACCTGCAAAAATACACTTAAATATGCTCAAAAATCCTACAATACCTGCAAAAATACACTTAATTATGCTCAAAAATCCTACAATACATGCAAAAATACACTTAATTATGTTTAAATATCCTATATATATATATATATATATATATATATATATATATATTTTTTTTTTTTTTTTAAACTCCATGAAAAAAAACAACAATCAATTGCATTGTTTTTTTCATGCCTAAAGAGGAACAAAAACACTCAAGAAAAAAATATTGACTAAGGTTCTCATAATTTCTGCATGAAAGGGTTAAGCAAACGGTTGAATTTTTATGACTATTTAAAATAAACCATACATTCAGACCGCTCACCACAGACAGGTCAAAGGTTAAAGCACAGGTGTCAAACTCATATCAGTTCAGGGGCCAGGACCGGTAAAATAATACCATAAGAATGTAGGAATAATATTAATTCCAAAATTTGGATGTTTTACAGTGGAAAAAAGTAAAATTATATGATCAAAATGTTTTATATCTACAAACTATCCTTTAAAGAAATGTGAAAAACATGAACAAACATGAACAAAATGAAATTAAGGGAAAAAAAACAGTGCAATTTTAACAATTTATGCCATTATTTGGCCTCAGCTTCTCATTTTCACATGTTCATTACAACGTACAGATCCCAGAGGATCTACAAATACACAAAACATATAATAACAGGCAGAATATTAGTACAACTACACTGAATTCTCTTAAGATATTTCAGGCTGTTCTTATTTGTTCAGGTTGTTCACATTTTTTGTAAAAGGATAGTCTGTAAATGTGAAAGTTTTTGTGTAATTTTACTTTTATTTATTTATTTTTTTACAGTAAAAAGATTTCATTATTTATAGTTTATTATTCTCCCGTCTGTTTAAACTGGAATTTGACCACCTTAACATGCTCGAAAACTCACCAAATTTGGCACGCATGTCAGGTCTGGCGAAAAATTTGATAAAATGTAAAAATTAACCAAAATAAGCTCTCTAGCACCCCCTAGAAAAACAAAAAAAAGCCCTAGCGGCCAGTAGGAATGTCGTAGAAACATGAAACAAACGCCCAAATTTTCGTCTCATCGAGCCCGACAAATCACGCACTGACACTCATGACCTAACTCCAACAGGAAGTTTGCAATATGCCTTTAAAAAAAAAAGCTAAAATACCAACTTCTAGTTATGATTGTATTTTACTGGTCTGACCCATTTTAGATCGAACTGACCTAAAATTATTTTTAACATCCTTGATTATTAATATATTCAGTGTCATTTTTGCATTTCACTAATTCATTCCAGGGGCCGGATTGAACCCTTTGGCGGGCCGGATTTGGCCCCCAGGCCGCATGTTTGACCCCTTATGCAAAGAAAATATATTTCCTTATATATTGACAGTCAATATATTACTGACTGAAAAATATATTACTGTATAATATATATTTATATTTAAAATATACTGAATAATATATTGTGTCAATATATTTTGTATTATATTACAATATATTGAAAAATACATAAGGAATTGCCGCTTTCCATTTATTGAAACATATATGACAATATCTTTACTTATATATGTAAATATGTCATTATATATTTAGTAATACACTTCATAATGTATGTATGCATATATACATACATATATTGTCTAGTGTATTACTAAATATGTGTAATTATATATTTAGTAATACACTTCAAAATATATGCATGTATATATATGTACATCTTTTTCATCCTATGTTGCCAAAATGACTAAGAAGGCATCTTATTGAGCTTTTTTTTTTTCAGTTAACACTTTTTTCATGTATATCACGATGCATATTTTCATGAAATATGTTATTATGCATACCACGTAATGTAAGTGTTGATAAATATCTGCTTTATGTAAACTTGTGTCAATGGAAAGAATTTGAGTTTCAATAGAACTATATGTAAAAATATAGGGCAGTTTTTGTCTTCATTGCTGTATATGTTTTATATGTATCAATATATGATTAAAGCATGTATATTGGAAAGTATATGCACTACTTTTCCATATATGGAAATGTATTTTTTAATATAATGCATTATATTTTTCAGTATATTGCCATATATTTTTGTTTCATAAGGGACACCAGTGGGTTAAAGGGTTAAAACTTGCAAACGTAGCATTAAAGTGAAAAAATAATAGGCAGATAAAAAACGGTGTGAACATTAGATATTTTAAAACCCCGTTTATTATTATTTCTAAGTTTGACAAAACTAAAACAAATTTATGCTGGAGACATTGTGGACAAATTGGAGATCACACACACATTTTTTTGGGATTGTCCAAAACTTAAATCTTTCTGGGAGGGAATTAGGGGGGGGGGGGCTTTCTAAAATACTACACACTTACATTGAATTTGACCCACTGATTTTTTATCTTTGGAGTGTTCCCTGCTAATTTCTGTTTTTATTTTTTATTTTATTGTATTTCAAATTTCATCTTATTTCTTGCCCTTCAAAAATTCTATGCATAATCAAATATTTTAATGTGCGCTGCTTTTATTTTTATTTTTATTATATTGTATTTCTCTCAAATTTCATCTTATTTCTTGCACTTCAAAAATTCTATGCATAATCAAATATTTTAATGTGCGCTGTTTTTATATTTATTTTTATTTTATTGTATTTCTCTCAAATTTCATTTTATTTCTTGATGTATAATCATATCTTAATGTATTTTAATATTGTATTTTTTCAGTCAATGTGAAGCACTTTGGGCTACAATTTCTGTATGAAAGGTGCTATACAAATAAAGTTTATTATTATTATTATTATTATTATTATTATTATTAATTTCTTAAATAAGGATAAAGAATATGTTTTGAAAATTCTTGTCTTGGTAGCAAAAAACTGATAACTGTATCCTGGTATAAACCATTTCCTCCAACAATAAATCAGTGGAAGGAAAGAATTGTGAGGGTCTATACAATGGAAAAAATAACAGCAAACCTAAACCTTACCACTGATTTGTTCAAGAAGAGGTGGAATCCTTTGATAATCCATTTGGATTTGATATTGTAGCATTTGAGAGTCTGACGCTGGGGGGGATATTATTTGTATTTTTATGTAATTATTAAAATAATTGTAGGCAGATATATTAGGTATGCAAATAAGACCTTGTAACAGTACACCGATTTCAGGTACCAGTTTGCCGAGAAGTTATGTTTATTTGTTCTTTTTATGTTATAAAAGATATGTAGCTTTCTACATTAACAATATGTAAGGATTGTACATATTGTAAAGCTTGAAATATAAATATGAATAAAATTTTGTTCAAAAAAAAAAAAAGTATTAAAAAATGGCCAAAATAGGCTCAGACCACTAAGGGTTAAAATACGTAACATTTACCACTTTTAATCTCTGAGGCAGATCATTTCTTACAAAAAAAAAAAAAAAAATAGACCAGTTTATTAGTCTTTTTCAGTACATTGCATTCATCACGAGTCAGTGCAGGACTGTTGTTGTGTGTTATTCAGCTTTGTGTTGCCCCCCGCTGAACAGAAGCGGTACTGAAGCTTTCGGCAATAATGGAAAAAAAATAAACATCAACTTTCTCCTTCAACATGAAATATTCCTCCCTTATGTTTCCTTCTCTTTCCCCTGCTTTCTCCGTTTTCCCTTCCGCTGTTCGTGCTCTGTCACTATCTGTGTGGTTCAACAGTGTCACCTACGGTGTGCTGAGAGGCATTTCACCCAGTCTCACCTGACAACTCACATTTATCTTTTTTTTTTTTTTTTTTTTTTTTTTTTTTATGTAGAAGCACATCTTTAAGATCAGTGTGCATGTTTCATCTATCCCTGTTATCCTCTTTATTCTTTTTTTTTTGTGCCTGCAGGTTTCTTTCTAACCTGTCAGAGCTGCTTCAGTGTCAAACTTTCCAGATTTTTTATTTATTTTTTTTTTCTCTCTGTCCTGTTTAAGTGGTGTTTGTGTTGCTTGGCTGAAAGCTGGGTGGTAAAAAAAAAAAAAAAAGAATAGAAAACAAAAAAAAATAGTCCCTCAACTTTTAGACCCCAGTCTCATTAACCCTTTCATGCACAAATTATGAGAACCTTAGTCAATATTATTTTCTTGTGTCATTGTTTCTCTTTAGGCATGAAAAAACAATGTAATTTTTTTTTTTTTATACTATACCAACTTTATTTATAAAGCACTTTAAGAACTATACAGCTGGCCAAAGTGTTGTACACCAAACATTAAACAAGGGATTAAATAAGTAAATAAAACTAGTGATAACACAGGGTGTTAAGCGGGCTAAGAACAACAAAATACAACCATCATAAAAAAAAAGACAAATTAAAATCTGTTAAAAACAGCATAAAAAAATAAATAAATAAATAAAACACATATTTTTCATGGAGTTACAAAAATGTCCACTCAGCTGGACACCATACATTTAACTTTTGAAGCAAAGAAACATTTCTATAAAAATCATCATCACAAAGTGATATACTGTGTGAAAACTGTGAAATAAAAACATTTTTAATGCCACTAATTGCTAAATTGCTCCTGTTTTCTCACATTTTCTCACACTCTAATATTAGTTATTACTCATTTCATGGAGATAAAATCCTCCTGAGACCCAGGAAATGGACAGTTTTAGCTTTTTTACATTAAAAAAATTGTCTTGATTGGAAACGGCATAATGCAACAGTTTTTTCAGATGCAGTTTTAAAACTATTTTTATTTATTGATTGTTTTTTTTTTTTTTTTTTTTAATGGAATGTCCTTTGTAATGGACAGCATTTTAGTAAAACTGTCAAACTTTTGTCCCCTACAGAGGACACAATGCATTGCTGGGTCTCAGGAAGATATGCAAAAAACAACAACAAAACAAAACAAAAAAATAGTCCCTCAACTTTTAGACCCCAGTCTCATTAACCCTTTCATGCACAAATTATAAGAACCTTAGTCAATATTATTTTCTTGAGTGTCTTTGTTTCTCTTTAGGCATGAAAAAAACAATGTAATTTTTTTTTTTTTATACTATACCAACTTTATTTATAAAGCACTTTAAGAACTATACAGCTGGCCAAAGTGTTGTACACCAAACATTAAACAAGGGATTAAATAAGTAAATAAAACTAGTGATAACACAGGGTGTTAAGCGGGCTAAGAACAACAAAATACAACCATCATAAAAACAAAGACAAATTAAAATCTGTTAAAAACAGCATAAAAAAAAAAAGAAAAAAATAAAACACATTTTTCATGGAGTTACAAAAATGTCCACTCAGCTGGACACCATACATTTAAGTTTTGAAGCAAAGAAACATTTCTATAAAAATCATCATCACAAAGTGATATACTGTGTGAAAACTGTGAAGTAAAAGCACTTTTAATGCCACTAATTGCTAAATTGCTACTGTTTTCTCACATTTTATCACACTCTAATATTAGTTATTACTCATTTAATTCATTTCAGACCCAGGAAATGGACAGTTTTAGCTTTTTTACATTAAAAAATGGTCTTGATTGGAAACTGCATAATACAACAGTTTTTTCAGATACATTTTTAAAACTATTTTTATTTATTGATTGTTTTTCTTAGTGGAATGTCCTTTGTAATGGACAGCATTTTTAAAGTAAAACTGTCAAACTTTTGTCCCCTACAGAGGACAAAATTCATTGCTGGGTCTCAGGAAGATATGCAAAAAAAAAAAAAAAAAAAAAAAAGTCCCTCAACTTTTAGGCCCCAGTCTCATTAAAAATGCTGTCCATTACAAAGGAAAAAAACAATCACTGAATAAAAATGGTTTTACAAATGTATCTGAAAAAACTGTTGCATTATGCAGTTTCCAATCAAGACAATTTTTTAAAGTAAAAAAGCTAAAACTGTCCATTTCCTGGGTCTCAGAAGGATTTTATCTCCATGAAATGAGTAATAACTAATATTAGAGTGTGATAAAATGTGAGAAAACAGGAGCAATTTAGCAATTAGTGGCATTAAAAATGCTTTTATTTCACAGTTTTCACACAGTATATCACTTTCTGATGATGATTTTTATAGAAATGTTTCTTTGCTTCAAAACTTAAATGCATGGTGTCCAACTGAGTGGACATTTTTGTAACTACATGAAAAATACGTTCAGAAAAAACAAAACAAAACAATCAAATGCATTGTTTTTTTCATGTCTAAAGAGGAACAAAAACACTCAAGAAAAAAATATTGACAAGGGTTCTCATAATTTATGCATGAAAGGGTTAACCCTTTCATGCATAGTGGTCACTACAGTGGACAGCTGTTCACAGCCGTTCTCTTCTATATTTATGGGTTTTGTTGTTTTAGTTCCATATCAGCCAACACAGTGGACACTTATGCACCATCCCATAATAATACAGTGACATTCATACCATTACTGTAACTTTACTGTTTTTGATAAACCTGATCTGCAGTAACATGCTTGAGAGTAAACCACTTGTTTTTTTTTGTGAGACATAAGGTTTTTTTTGCATATTATCACCATGAAGTGAGTGATTACTAGCATTAGAGTATGTTAAAATGCAAGAAAACGTCAGATTTGCAGCATTAAAAATGTTTCTATTTCATTGTTTTCATATTACTTTCTTACGGAACAGGATTAGGGCCACTGGACTTTAATCTCAGAATTCTGAATTTCAACTCAGAATTCTGAATTTTTTTCTCAGAACCTGACTTTAAAGTCAGAATTCTGCCTTTAAACTCAGAATTCTGCATTTAAACTCAGAATTCTGACTTTTTTTTCTTAGACCTCTGACTTTAAAGTCAGAATTCTGCATTTAAACTCAGAATTCTGACTTTTTTTTCTTAGACCTCTGACTTTAAAATCAGAATTCTGCATTTAAACTCAGAATTCTGACTTTTTTTTCTTAGACCTCTGACTTTAAAATCAGAATTCTGCATTTAAACTCAGAATTCTGACTTTTTTTTCTTAGACCTCTGACTTTAAAATCAGAATTCTGCATTTAAACTCAGAAGTCTGACTTTAACCTCAGAATTCTGCCTTTAAACGCAGAATTCTGACTTTTTTCCCTCAGAATTTGACTTTTTTTCCCTCAGAATTCTGACTTTTTTTCCTCAGAATTTTGACTTTTTTCCCCTCAGAATTCTGACTTTTTTCCCTCAGAATTCTAACTTTAAACTCAGAATTTTGACTTTTTTTCCCTCATAATTCTGACTTTTTTTTCCTCAGAATTCTGACTTTAATCTCAGAATTCTGACTTTTTTCTCCTAATAATAATAATAACAAGAAATATATATTGGACTTTATTTTATTTTACTTTTTTCCAGTGGCCTTAATCCTCTTCTGTACTTTCTGATATTGGGTTTACTTTAAAAATTAAATGCATGGACATTTTTGTAACTTCATGAAAAAAAAAAAAAAAAAAGATTGTGTTGTTTTTGTTTTTTCATGTGTAAGGAGGAAAAAAACACTCAAGAAAAAAACAAATCTTGCCTAAGGTTCTCATAATTCATGCATGAAAGGGTTAAAGTAAAACTGTCAAACTTTTGTCCCCTACAGAGGACAAAATGTATTGCTGGGTCTCAGGAGGATATGCAAAAAAAAAATAAAAAAAATTGTTAATTACAGTCTAATACCAATTAGCAACTGATTTCCACTCAAACATGTTACTGCAGATCAGGTTTATCAAGAACAGCAGAGTTACAGTAACTGTATGAACTGCAGTGTTTTGGATGATGCATAAGAGTCCTGATATGGAACTAAAACAACAAAACCCATGAATAAACAATAGAACAGCTAGAATAACTGTCCACTGGAGTGACCACTATGCATGAAAGGGTTACTACAGGGCGGCGTATAATCATTTCCATAACGTCTTGCAAGATGTGTATCTGGTTTTAATAACAGACTATAATACAAGAGTTCATTAGTGATGGTGAATGTGTTGCTACCAGATCAATGCGGCTCCATTATTAACCCGTAAAGACCCAAACAGGCACTGATATAAACTGTTTAATACCTGCTGATCCATTAATCCTATCAATATATGCAAATAATAGGTGGAAAATGCAGTTTGTCATCTTTTCATGGTCATCAGATATGACTGTCGTCTTCTGCAACACTGATTCTCCAGTAAAACTAATGAAGTCGGATCAGTGACAGTGGAAGACGATACATCTTTTATGTTCAGTTAATGATAGATTTTGATGAAAAAGTTGCATTTTCTTCAGTTTTCTGTTTTAATATCATAACCTTTGAATTAACTTTAAGTTTTCATGAATATCTAAATCAAATATAGGAAATTAAAAAATGGAAATTCATGATTTATAATGAAAAATGCAAAATATAGAGGATAATATTATAGTTATCTATCTATCTATCTATCTATCTATCTATCTATCTATCTATCTATCTATCTATCTATCTATCTATCTATCTATCTATAATATTATACTATAACGTGTCAATCATATATTTTGACTAAAAAAAGCCACTTTTTCTCAGTTTTTAACCCATAAACACCCAAATAATAAACTCTTTAATACCTATTGATCCACTAATCTTATCAATACATATAAATAATTGGTGTAAAATGCAGTTTGTCATCTTTTCATGGTCATCAGATATGACTGTCGTCTTCTGCAACACTGATTCTCCAGTAAAACTAATGAAGTCGGATCAGTGACAGTGGAAGACGATACATCTTTTATGTTCAGTTAATGATAGATTTTGATGAAAAAGTTGCATTTTCTTCAGTTTTCTGTTTTAATATCATAACCTTTGAATTAACTTTAAGCTTTCATGAATATCTAAATCAAATATAGGAAATTAAAAAATGGAAATTCATGATTTATAATGAAAAATGCAAAATATAGAGGATAATATTATAGTTATCTATCTATCTATCTATCTATCTATCTATCTATCTATCTATCTATCTATCTATCTATCTATCTATCTATCTATCTATCTATCTATCTATCTATCTATCTATCTATAATATTATACTATAACGTGTCAATCATATATTTTGACTAAAAAAAGCCACTTTTTCTCAGTTTTTAACCCATAAACACCCAAATAATAAACTCTTTAATACCTATTGATCCACTAATCTTATCAATACATATAAATAATTGGTGTAAAATGCAGTTTGTCATCTTTTCATGGTCATCAGATCTGACTGTCGTCTTCTACAACATTGATTCTCCAGTAAAACTAATGGAGTCGGATCAGTGACAGTGGAAGACGATACATCTTTTATGTTCAGTTAATGATAGATTTTGATGAAAAAGTTGCATTTTCTTCAGTTTTCTGTTTTAATATCATAACCTTTGAATTAACTTTAAGTTTTCATGAATATCTAAATCAAATATAGGAAATTAAAAAATGGAAATTCATGATTTATAATGAAAAATGCAAAATATAGAGGATAATATTATAGTTATCTATCTATCTATCTATCTATCTATCTATCTATCTATCTATCTATCTATCTATCTATCTATCTATCTATCTATAATATTATACTATAACGTGTCAATCATATATTTTGACTAAAAAAAGCCACTTTTTCTCAGTTTTTAACCCATAAACACCCAAATAATAAACTCTTTAATACCTATTGATCCACTAATCTTATCAATACATATAAACAATTGGTGTAAAATGCAGTTTGTCATCTTTTCATGGTCATCAGATATGACTGTCGTCTTCTGCAACACTGATTCTCCAGTAAAACTAATGAAGTCGGATCAGTGACAGTGGATAACGATACATCTTTTATGTTCAGTTAATGATAGATTTTGATGAAAAAGTTGCATTTTCTTCAGTTTTCTGTTTTAATATCATAACCTTTGAATTAACTTTAAGTTTTCATGAATATCTAAATCAAATATAGGAAATTAAAAAATGGAAATTCATGATTTATAATGAAAAATGCAAAATATAGAGGATAATATTATAGTTATCTATCTATCTATCTATCTATCTATCTATCTATCTATCTATCTATCTATCTATCTATAATATTATACTATAACGTGTCAATCATATATTTTGACTAAAAAAAGCCACTTTTTCTCAGTTTTTAACCCATAAACACCCAAATAATAAACTCTTTAATACCTATTGATCCACTAATCTTATCAATACATATAAATAATTGGTGTAAAATGCAGTTTGTCATCTTTTCATGGTCATCAGATATGACTGTCGTCTTCTACAACATTGATTCTCCAGTAAAACTAATGGAGTCGGATCAGTGACAGTGGAAGACGATACATCTTTTATGTTCAGTTAATGATAGATTTTGATGAAAAAGTTGCATTTTCTTCAGTTTTCTGTTTTAATATCATAACCTTTGAATTAACTTTAAGTTTTCATGAATATCTAAATCAAATATAGGAAATTAAAAAATGGAAATTCATGATTTATAATGAAAAATGCAAAATATAGAGGATAATATTATAGTTATCTATCTATCTATCTATCTATCTATCTATCTATCTATCTATCTATCTATCTATCTATCTATCTATAATATTATACTATAACGTGTCAATCATATATTTTGACTAAAAAAAGCCACTTTTTCTCAGTTTTTAACCCATAAACACCCAAATAATAAACTCTTTAATACCTATTGATCCACTAATCTTATCAATACATATAAACAATTGGTGTAAAATGCAGTTTGTCATCTTTTCATGGTCATCAGATATGACTGTCGTCTTCTGCAACACTGATTCTCCAGTAAAACTAATGAAGTCGGATCAGTGACAGTGGATAACGATACATCTTTTATGTTCAGTTAATGATAGATTTTGATGAAAAAGTTGCATTTTCTTCAGTTTTCTGTTTTAATATCATAACCTTTGAATTAACTTTAAGTTTTCATGAATATCTAAATCAAATATAGGAAATTAAAAAATGGAAATTCATGATTTATAATGAAAAATGCAAAATATAGAGGATAATATTATAGTTATCTATCTATCTATCTATCTATCTATCTATCTATCTATCTATCTATCTATAATATTATACTATAACGTGTCAATCATATATTTTGACTAAAAAAAGCCACTTTTTCTCAGTTTTTAACCCATAAACACCCAAATAATAAACTCTTTAATACCTATTGATCCACTAATCTTATCAATACATATAAATAATTGGTGTAAAATGCAGTTTGTCATCTTTTCATGGTCATCAGATATGACTGTCGTCTTCTACAACATTGATTCTCCAGTAAAACTAATGGAGTCGGATCAGTGACAGTGGAAGACGATACATCTTTTATGTTCAGTTAATGATAGATTTTGATGAAAAAGTTGCATTTTCTTCAGTTTTCTGTTTTAATATCATAACCTTTGAATTAACTTTAAGTTTTCATGAATATCTAAATCAAATATAGGAAATTAAAAAATGGAAATTCATGATTTATAATGAAAAATGCAAAATATAGAGGATAATATTATAGTTATCTATCTATCTATCTATCTATCTATCTATCTATCTATCTATCTATCTATCTATCTATCTATCTATCTATCTATCTATCTATCTATCTATCTATCTATCTATCTATCGTACATACTATAATATTATACTACAACCTGTCAATCATATATTTTGACTAAAAACAGCCTCTTTTTCACAGTTTTTAACCCATAAACACCCAAATAATAAACTCTTTAATACCTGTTGGTCCTCTAATCTTATCAATAAATGTAAATATTTGGTGTAAAATACAGTTTGTCATCTTTTCATGGTCATCAGATATGACCCATTTGGACCTTCGGAGACTCCGTAGTTACCGTGGAAACACTGTCATCTTCTACAACATTGATTCACCAGTAAAACCCATGGATTTTAATAAATAACAGTGGATGGAGACACTTGGTTTATGTTCAGTTAATGATATATTTTACTGAAAATGTCATTTTTTCCTAAAATTTTCTCTGTTTTTGGTATAATAACCCTCCAATGTAATTTCAACATGAGGATTAACCCTTTCATGCATACTGGTCACTACAGTGGACAGCTATTCTACAGCTGTTCTCTTGTGTATTCATGGATTTTTTTTTTTTTTTTTTTACACATATCTTTATTAAAGTTTTAAGACACTACATATCTTTTCTGACATGAATTGGTAACATTGTGTAGAAATCCCCTGAGCATAAACCCCCAGAATCACAAGCACCCCCCATAGTTTTCACACAATTTATCAGTAAATGCATGTTTCGTTGCTTCAAAAATTAAACGCATGATGTCCAGCTGATTATTATTATTATTATTATTATTATTATTATTATTATTATTATATATTTTTTTACTTGTTTATTTATTTATTTATTTTTTTATAAGAATTTTTTGAATCCCATTGTTTTTTTCATGTTTAAAGAGAAATGAAAACACTCAGGAAAAAAAAAAAATCTTGATTAAGGTTCTCATAATTCGTGCATGAAAGGGTTAAAGTATATGATCTGTAATTAAATATAAGAAAAATACCTGATTTTCACTGAAAACAAATGAAAAATAGTCAAGACAATATTGTGATAAATCCCTTAAGAAAGTTTAAATAGAAAGAAAAATGTATTTGATAAGAAGTAGCTTCATTTTAATCTGAGCTTTTATAAACATCTACATGATCAGTGAATTAAATATAGGAAAATACCTGATTTTTACTCAAAAAACAGAGCATAATATTAAAATAAATAGCGATAAATCACTTGGGAAAGGTTAAATAGAGAGAAAAACGAATGGGTTTATTATCTGTTTTTGGTTCGTTTTAGTTTCCGCTGATTGATGTTAGAGAAACTCTTATTTTATGCATCTCACGTAGAAGCATAAACTTTCAGTTTTCAGTTCCTTTTCAAACACATTTTATATCATTTGAAGTGTTGGTTTGATGAAGTGTTTTTTCTACATGTTCATTTCTTTTTAAAGATTCCACATCAAAGATTCTAAAATATTCCTCCTGCACTATCATTTCCCTTCAGTTTTGTGTTCCTTGCATTTTATATTTTATCTGCAGTGCAAACGATCTGTATCCGTCTTAAAATATCACAGCTTGGACTGCGGAGAGGAGAGCTCGAGTGAGGACGCTTTATCTGTAGCTTTTGTTTTTTTTTTTGTTTTTTTTTCCGAGGATGAAGGGAAATCATGCATAAAGATGACAGTGAGTGAATAGGAGGTAGGAGGGATGTGCTGAGTGTGTTAGCGTGCGAGTCCTAAGCTCAGTAAACAGTGACATCTGCTGAAAATACTGCTCAGTGGAAACGACAGAGGATGCATTTACTGGCTTTTTACATGTGTTTGTTTTTTCTTCTATCAGGCTGTGTTCATCATTCATATTTGCAGAAGCATTTGTAGCATTAATTAACATTTTTCACACTGAAATTATTCGTTTAAATGCATCCTCACTGTAATCGAACCCTGTTTTATCTTCAGTTACTCCCACAATATTCCGATCTCTATCTTTTCTTTGTCCGTTTTTCATTATTTACAACGTTTACAATGATCTAGTTTTTTTGCCGCAGGGTTTGTTTAGGTTTTATCTCATCTTTTTTGTTTCGTGGTGAATGCCCAGTGACTTCCACAAACTACCTGCTTTTTTTTTTTTGGTTGTTGTTGTTGTTATTGTTGCCTTTTATCATCAAACCCTCTGGCTTGGAAATGAACAAAGGGAACAAAAAGTTGCATGCAGCGCTGAAAGAGCTGCTGATTTAATGCTAAAACGTCTGGGCAGACTGATAACTCAGCTAAAACTGATAAAAAGAAAATAAAAATAGGGTAGAAACTGCAGGGGTGTCAAACTCATTGTAGTTCAGGGGCCACATTCAGGACAATTTACAAAACAATAATAGCATAATAGCTTATAATTAATGACGACTCCTATTTTTTCGTTTTGTTTTAGTGCAAAAGAAACAGAACAAAAAAAAAATCGAAAACATTAAATTTTGAAAATATTTAAATTTACAAACTATCCAAACAAAAAAGATGGGAATTACTGGAAAAAAACAGAAATTTATTGAAAAAAAATTCAGTGCAATTTTAACAATATTATGCCTCAACTTATGGATCACTTCTACAAAGGCACAAAACGCTTAGAATATTGTTAAAATTGCACTTAATTTTCTTGAGACATTTCAGGTTATTCTCATTTTATTGTTAAAGGATAATTTGTTCATGTAAATATTTTCATAATTTAATGTTTTTTGGGTTTTTTTATGTTATTTTCTGCACTATAACAAGGACAACATTTTGAAGTTGTCATTATTCATCAGCATAACATGTTTTTTTTTGTTTGTTTTTTTTCCGCATTAAACCAAGAAGAAAATTTGGAGTCATTATTATTTATAGGTGATTATGTGATTATTTTCCTTGAGATCACAGTGGTTTGTTTGTGGAACCTGAACTAAAACCAGTTCAACACTCTTGGTTGATTATATCTTCGGTGTAGTTTTTTACACTATCCAAGTTCATCCCGCGGGCCGGATTGGATCCTTTGGCGGGCAGGATTTGGCCCCCGGGCCGCATGTTTGACACCCCTGCTCTATGTCCACTTTTCCTCGTTTTGAGAAACCAGAGTTTGAAAATTTCACCCTAAACATATTGTTAACATGTTCTAAATCTCCATAGGCTTAGAGAAACAAAAAACCTTCCCTCACCCCCACTCAAGTGGAGAATTATCGACCAGTCTCACTCCTCCCATACCTTTCTAAGATCATCGAAAGGGCTGTTTTCAAACAGGTCACAGAATTCCTCTCCCAAAATAACCTCCTTGACATCAACCAATCTGGCTTCAAAATCGGCCACTCCACTGAAACGGCTCTGTTGTCTGTGACAGAAGCCTTGAAAGAGGCTAGAGCAGCAGCCAAGACTTCAGTACTCATTCTACTGGACTTATCAGCAGCATTTGACACTGTCAATCATGATATCCTGTTATCCATACTCTGGAACATGGGCATCACAGGCCACGCACACTCCTGGTTTCAATCTTACCTTACTGGTCGGTCCTTCAGTGTGTCCTGGCTAGGGCACACATCAGCAGTTCACCGCCTCACCACGGGGGTCCCCCAAGGCTCTGTGTTGGGCCCCCTCCTTTTTGCCATATACACCACCTCACTCGGTCAGATCATCCACTCACACGGCTTCTCATATCATTGCTATGCTGATGATACCCAGCTCTATCTGTCATTCCCACCTGATGACTCCACAGTCTCAGTGCGGATCTCAGATTGTCTCTCTGACATATCTGCATGGATGAAAGCCCATCACCTTCAGCTGAACCTGTCCAAAACTGAACTGCTGGTCTTCCCAGCTAAGCCAACCATACAGCAGGACATCTCCATCACTATTGACTCCATACCTCTGGCTCCTACCAGTGTAGTACGTAACTTGGGAGTCATGATTGATAATCAGTTGACCTTCACGGATCACGTTGCCTCTGTCACCCGATCATGCCGTTTCACTCTGTTCAACCTAAGAAAGATCAGGCCATACCTAACCGAACAGGCCACCCAGCTCCTGGTGCAGACTATGGTTATCTCCCGTCTTGACTACTGCAATGCTCTTCTAACGGGCCTCCCAGCTTGTGTTGTCAAACCACTACAGATGGTCCAGAATGCAGCAGCGCGTCTGGTCTTCAATCAGCCTAAAAGGGCACATGTCACCCCCTTACTCATTGAGTTACACTGGCTACCCATAGCTGCCCGCATCAAATTCAAATCTTTAATCCTAGCCTACAAAATTCTCCGTGGGTCTGCTCCTGTCTACTTAGGTGCACTAATAAAAGCTTATGTCGCCCCACGACCACTCCGCTCGTCTGGGGAACGTAGTCTGGTGGTCCTCAGACCTTGTACAAGACAATCCAGGCTCTTTTCATGGGTCGTTCCATGTTGGTGGAACGCTCTACCAAGTGCTACAAGAACAGAGTCATCCCTGCCTATCTTCAAGAAGCTCCTGAAGACCCAGCTCTTCTGAGAGCACCTCCTATCCTAGCACTTTCAAACACTCCATTTTAAATATTCTAATAAGGTTTTTCCCAGGACAACCACAGATTCTTTCACGATTATCTCTGGACCTGCTGCGGTGGTCCGGCCTCTTCCCTGCCCTCATCATCACCACTCACTTATCCTCAACCGCCTCCATGTGTCTCCCCCTACTCCCCCCTTCTCCCCCTCTCCCCCAGTCTCTATCTCTATCGCTCTCCCTTTTTCCCCTTCTTTACTCTCTCTCTTTAACCCCAACTGGTCAAGGCAGACGGCCATCCTCCAGGAGTCTGGGTCTGCTCGAGGTTTCTGCTGTTAAAGGGAAGTTTTTCCTCGCCACTGTCACCAGTCACAAGTGTTTGCTCCAGGAGGATTCTGTTGGGTTTCTGTAGAATTGACTTAGAGTCTGGTTTTGACCAACTCTATATATATATAACATGTCAAGAGATAACTTTCTTGTGATCTGGCGCTATATAATAAAATTTGATTGATTGAGTGATTTAATTGGTTTTCCCCTGTAAGTCGCTTTGGAAAAAAGCGTCTGCCAAATACGTAAACATAAACATAAACATAAACAAATCCTCTTTCTCAGTTCATACAAGGAAACATTTAATTTCTGCGATTTTTTTTTTTTTTAACCTCTGATTGATTATGGTGATCACCTTTTTATGAATGCATCTGAAAATCTTTTGTAAAAGCTGGACACCGTCTACCGCTGTACCTTACGTTCCCTTCTCTGTACGTTCGCAGGTGGTCTCATCAGTTGATTTTCATTTATGAATGTTTTCTCGGGCTCCTTCCATCTTACTTCTGTACTTATGTGCGGAAAAACCAACAACAGTATGCTCTGTGTTCGCAGAAAAAAACATAGTGATAGTGGTTCCTAGAGGCAGAACAGAGTTGGGGGAGACTGTATTTCAGTCTGCTGCCCCCCCCCCCCCCCCCCCCCCCCCCCCGTGCATGGAACGACCTGCAAAACAACCTAAATCTATCTGAACTTGTTTCTGTAGGTAAATTTAAAACTCTTGTAAAGGAGCGGTCAGTGTAGCTGTTTTTGAACTGGCACATGTGATTGTTTTGTCACTATCGATTGTACGTTTTTTTTAATTATGTGTTGATTACGTCTTGTCTCTGTCAGAAACTGGGTGTTATGCTGCTTTTCTTTTCTTAGCCAAGACACTCTTGAAAAAGAGATTTGCAATCTCAATGAGGCTTTTTTTACCTGGTTAAATAAAGTATGTATATATCTATCTCTCTCTCTCTCTCTCTATATATATATATATATATATATATATATATATATATATATGATTTAAAAAATGTTTTTGCTGCTAAACAAAGTTTCATTGTTGTTCCGACAGTGACATTTAAGATCTATTCTATTCTATTCTATTCTATTCTATTCTATTCTTCTATTCTATTCTATTCTATTCTATTCTATTCTATTCTATTCTATTCTATTCTAATCTATTCTATTCTATTCTAATCTATTCTATTCTATTCTATTCTATTCTAATCTATTCTATTCTATTCTATACTATTCTATTCTATTCTTCTACTCTATTCTACTCTATTCTATTCTGTTCTGTTCTATTCTATTCTTTTACTCTATTCTACTCTATTCTATTCTATTCTATTCTATTCTATTCTATTCTAATCTATTCTATTCTATTCTATTCTATTCTATTCTATTCTATTCTTTTACTCTATTCTATTCTATTCTATTCTTCTATTCTATTCTATTCTATTCTATTCTTCTATTCTATTCTATTCTTTTACTCTATTCTATTCTATTCTATTCTATTCTAATCTATTCTATTCTATTCTATTCTATTCTATTCTATTCTAATCTATTCTATTCTTCTATTCTATACTATTCTATTCTATTCTATTCTTCTACTCTATTCTACTCTATTCTATTCTGTTCTGTTCTGTTCTGTTCTATTCTATTCTTTTACTCTATTCTATTCTATTCTATTCTATTCTATTCTATTCTATTCTATTGTATTCTATTCTTCTACTCTATTCAATTCTATTCTATTCTATTCTATTCTATTCTATTCTATTCTATTCTATTCTGTTCTTCTACTCTATTCAATTCTATTCAATTCAATTCTATTCTATACTATTCTATTCTATTCTATTCTATTCTTCTACTCTATTCTACTCTATTCTATTCTGTTCTGTTCTGTTCTATTCTATTCTTTTACTCTATTCTATTCTATTCTACTCTATTCTATTCTATTCTATTCTTCTACTCTATTCTATTCTATTCTATTCTATTCTAGTCTACGTTTTACTTCATTAAATATACCCAGTACTACAGATGGTGTTGGCGTAGTTCACTGCTCTGTTTTTCCGTGAACAGTGGTTTTATCGTCCATGTTTCCAACAGTGAGGTCAGTTTGGACCTAATGTTTGACAGAATGAACATGTATCTGCTCTTCACTGATTGGCACCAGATTCACTTACAATCATCCTCCACTTGAGTAAAGGAAGTCCTGCTGCTTTAGTGAAGGAGGATTTTAAGAAGGATGGATTTTAAGGTTAAGCCTATAAAGCCATTTGTATCACATTTCTGAAAAAAAAAAAAAAAAAAAAAATTAGTGTTTCTTGCATTTGACTCTACACAGCAAAAATTGGAGAGCTGAATCAACTCCCACAGAGTTGATTTTAACTCGTTTTGAGAGTTTATATAAGTTTATTTATTAACATTTACATTGGAGTTAATTATTTAACACTATGCCAGAGTTGCCTTTTTAACTCAGAAACCTGAGTTAACTTAACACTGACTGATTTAACTCCCAACACTCACCAGAGTTCATAAATGGACTGAACTTATATAGTGCATTTTCTACACCTTCATGGTGCCCAAAGTGCTTTACAATTCCTCACACTCACACACATACAGTGACATCAGTGCCTTGCCCGAGGACACTTCGACACATGGATAGTCAGAGCCAGGATTCGAACCGCCGACCCTTTGCTCAACTGAGCCACAGCCACCCTTCATAATCTCACCGACCTGGGTTAAATGAACCCATATGGATTTATTATTTACACTGTCAGAGTTTCTCCTTTAACTCAAACAGAGTTAAATTAACACCATGAAAGTAACAAAAATAACACTCATTTGACTTAATTTTCACTCTGAAAGTAGTGTTAATTTTAATCATAAAAAAAAGTGAATCCATTAAAAATGACTTCAAATTCAATGTGAACAGGATGATTCAAAGAAAGCTGATGCATTTTTTTTTTTTTTTTTTAGAAAATTAATTTTTCCTCTTTTTTTCTCTCTGACAGTGACAGTCTGATAGAAATTGCACCAGGCAAATTAACACTGGAGAGACACAAAACAACACTTCTGCTGAGTTCATTTCCACAGGCTTGACTAACTCTTTTCATTAACCCCAACTCTGAGTGACATTTAACTCACAGTGAGTTCAAACTACACTTTGAGAGTGAAAATTGACTCTCAAATGTTTAACCCTGAAATTTCAACTCTCCAATTTTTGCTGTGTATTATGTGGTTTCTGTGTTATCCTTTTGAACATCATTCCTTACATTAGTACCATTACTTCTTGGTACCTAACAAAGCAGGTCCACTCACTGTCCATGCAGAGGTGGACCTTACAGACCCTGTAGACCACATTGGACCTGAGAGTGTTGACTCACTGTCAGTTGTAACGTGAAGGCGTGTTGAGCTGCATTATGTAATAAATTCCCATTATGTAATAAAAGTTCAAAATGTAATAAGAATGTCACGTCATCTTGTAATAAAGCCGCATTATGTAATAAACTGACACATTTTGTAATAAACTACGTCAACGCATTATGTAGTAAATTTTTTAACATTATGTAGTAAGTTATTACAATTTGAGAAATTTATTACAAAATGCACTTGACACATTCTTATTTTTAAAAAAAAATGTAATAACATTGTTCATGATGTAATAAAAATCCAAATTAATATAATTTCAGAGCAATTTAGAAGAAATTAGTGGCAGGAGCTACAGGTAATGTAGTCCGAACTTTAACCACATAGTTTAAAGATTAATTTAGCACATTACATTTTCCTGAAAATAAAAATGTGTCAAGTGCATTTTGTAATAAATTTCTCAAATTGTAATAAGTTACTACATAATGCGAAAAAATTGACTACATAATACATTGAGGTAGTTTATTACAAAATGCGTCAGTTTATTACATAATGCGGCTTTATTACAAGATGACGTGACATTCTTATTACATTTTGAACTTTTATTACATAATGAGAATTTATTACAGAATGCGGCTCAACATGGATACAAAACAATAATGACTAATATCATAATATAGTTTTATATTGGGATAAATATCATTACATTGCATTGGTTAGTTTGGTTTAAATTGTTATCTTTGCTTCCAAAATGCCTCAGAGATGGTTTTTATTTCATTTCTCCCAACACTGATTTTATTTAATTTTATTTTTTAAAGTTTTTATGCATGATTTTGAATATTCTACCTCTAAATATCTGAAATATTTTTCATGCTCTGATAGTAAATAATAATTTTCTACAACCATGTTGAGCCGCATTCTGTGATAAATTCTCATCATGTAATAAAAGTTCAAAATGTAATAAGAATGTCACGTCATCTTGTAATAAAGCCGCATTATGTAATAAACTGACGCATTTTGTAATGAACTACCTCAGTGCATTATATAGTAAGTTATTACAATTTGAGAAATTTATTACAAAATGCACTTGACACATTTTTATTTTCAGGAAAATGTAATGTGCTAAATTAATCTTTAAACTGTGTGGTTAAAGTTCGGATTCCATTACCTGTAGCTCCTGTGACTAATTTCTTCTAAATTGCTCTGAAATTATATTAATTTGGATTGTTATTGCAAAATGAACCATGTTATTACATTTTTTTTTTTTTTTTTTAATAAAAATGTGTCAAGAGCATTTTGTAATAAATTTCTCAAATTGTAGTAACTTATTACATTATGTGAAAAAAATTACTATATAACGCGTTGACGTTGTTTATTACAAAATGTGTCAGTTTATTACATAATGCGGTTTTATTACAAGATGACGTGACATTTTTATTACATTTTGAACTTTTATTACATAATGGGAATTTATTACATAATGCGGCTCAACAAGGTGTGTGGAAATGACCAAAAATTAGGGATGTCTGAGAATATTGGCCCACCGATATTATCGGCCCGATGTTGGCATAAAAATGTAATATCGATGAATATCGTTATCGTTTTTTTTGCCTATCATTAAAACCGATAAAATAATGCCTTGATTTCACCGGCATGCGTAAATGAAGCATTGTTTGTAGCTGAAAGAAATGTGCAGTTTTCATAATTGTACAGTAGAGTTGTCACACTGTAATAGACTCATGGAGGGAGGGAGAGAAAATAAATAAATAAATAAATATGGCATTTTTTCCACAACTTCAGTTGAAGTATGTATTCTTTGCACAGACAGTGTTTACATTTTAAAAGTCTTGTTGCATTTGAGAATGCATCCAATGGGGCATCACAATAAAATTAGGCATGATGTGTTCATTCCATGACAGGAGATATGTGATGTCACCTAAAATTAGTTTAACCCTTTCATGCATAGTGGTCACTACAGTGGACAGCTGTTCACAGCTGTTGTCTTATATATTTATGGATTTTGTTGTTTTACTTCCATATCAGCCAACACAGTGGATACGCTTATGCATCATCCCATACACTGTAATTCACACCATTACTGTAAATTTGCTGATCTAGACAAACCTGATCTGTAGAAACATGTTTGAGTGTAAAAAAAAAAAAAAGAAAAGCTAATTGTTATTAGACTGTGATTAACTGTTTTGTTTTTTAACCCTTTCATGCATGAATTATGAGAACCTTAATCAAAATTTTTTCCTGAGTGTTTTTATTCCTCTTTAGGCATGAAAAAAACAATGCAATTGAAAAAAATTCTTCTGAAAAATAAATTAAAATAAAATAAAATAAAATAAAAAACATAAAAAAAAAAAATAATAATGAAAAAAAAAAAAAAAAAAAAAAAAAAATTCTTATGAACCTATTTTTCATTAAGTTGCAAAAATGTCCACTCAGCTGGACACCACATGCTTAATTTTTGATGCACAGAAACATGAATTTAGTGATAAATTGTATGAAAACTATGGGAAGGGCTTGTGATTCTGGGGGTTTATGTTAAGGAGAGATCTACATAATGTTACCAATACATGTCAGAACAGATATGTAGTGTCTTAAAACTTTAATAAAGATATGTGTAAAAAAACCAAACAAACAAAAAACAACGAAAACAACAACAAAATCCATGAATATACAAGGGAACAGCTGTAGAATCGCTGTCCACTGTAGTGACCAGTATGCATGAAAGGGTTAATATCCCATGTATATCGGCAGCGGTATCGGTAGATATCAGAATCGGAAATTAAGCGTTGGACAATATCGGCATATCGGTTTTTGCCAAAAAAGCCAATATCGGACATCCCTACCAAAAATAGTCCCTAGCTTGATAAAGGGTTAAATTATGAGCAAAAAGTGTGTTGTTGAACATGTACTGAGTAAAATACTACTGAAAATTGATTAGTAATGCGCTACAGCAAAAAGTTATGTTACTGTAATGCATTACTTTTGTAACATGTTACTTCCAACACTGCTCATAACTGGAATACTCAAGTTTTTGTCTTTGCAACATGACTCCAGTTTTTGCCGTGTAACTTCCAGTTTTTTCCTCAAGCTTAAAAAAATCCAACACTTAACACCGTGCTCCTCTTGGAGTCCACTCAGTGGTCTGCTCTACTGAGATATAATCCCTCCCTAGAAAGCAATCAGAAGTAAGCCATTTCACACAGTTTAATCACAAATCCCTGTGCTTTCTTTTCCCAATTCCCCCTCTTTTTTTTCCCCTTCTCCCCTCTATCAATCCCTTTGTCCGTGGTCTACAGAAAGCTGAGTGGCTCTCCTGGATTTCGCTGACACTGCGCCTGGTCCCGCCTGGCCTCCTCTGAGCAGGATGGACACTCTGGAGTCAGAACTAACCTGCCCAATCTGCCTGGAGCTCTTTGAAGACCCGTTGCTGCTCCCCTGCGCCCACAGCCTCTGCTTCGGTTGCGCCCACCGCATCCTCGTCTCCCACTGCGCTACCAACGAATCCGTTCAAAGCATCGGCGCTTTCCAGTGCCCTACTTGTAGATATGTCATTTCCCTGAGTCCTGAACGTGGACTAGAAGGACTGAAGAGAAACGTGACCCTGCAGAACATTATAGATAGAGTTCAACGGGCCTCATCCTCCGCAGGACTCCCGCTCCCACTGGCTCTACCTGCGCCCCACAGTGGGCCCAACTCTCCCAGTGACGAAGGGAGTAACCGTTTGGCGCTAGTTCCCGTTAGCGCCGCCATGTCCAGTCCGGGCACGCCTCCGGAGCCCGTCCAGTGTCAGTTCTGTGAGCAGGACCCTCCGCAGGACGCCGTCAAGACCTGCGTGACTTGCGAGGTTTCGTACTGCGAAGAATGCCTCAGAGCGACGCACCCCAACAAGAAACCGTTCACCGGCCACCGACTTATCGAACCCATGCCGGACTCCCACCTCAGAGGGCTCCAATGTCTGGAACACGAGGAGGAGAAGGTGAACATGTATTGCGTCACCGATGATCAGCTGATCTGCTCGCTGTGTAAACTGGTGGGAAGACACAGGGACCACCAGGTGGCAGCGCTGAGCGACCGCTATGAAAAACTCAGGGTAAGTGAAGAAGTTTACTAAATCAGCGGCTTTTGAGGATTGGTTTTCGCTAATGACATTCTAATCGCAGATTGTCTCCGTTCTTTATCTAACACAAATAATTCATTAGAAACTTTAATTGTATTCTGCATTCTTAAATTTCCTCTTATCCTTACCAAGGTATCTAACTCGATTATCAAGCCAGATTTTATCATCTCACGCTGACTTATTATCTCTCCTGAATAATTAAGCAATTAGCATAATCGCTACACCATGCCCGTGTGCTAGGAGGGTATTCGGAGGATTGCACACACAGTGAATATGGGAAGTATCATTAGTGACGAGGCACGGCGCCTTCAATGAGGTTGTAGGTTAACGAGCAGCGATTGCCTTCGGGGTGTAGGTGCGTTTAATTGAGCGTAGCTTTTAGGATGTGTGGTGTAACCGTCTGAGAGAGTGGGAGTGGGAGTATGGCTGGTTGAATCTCCTTAAGGTTTTGTGCACACTATGAAGCAAACATTTCAATTTAAATACATAATTAAAATACAAAAGGTTTTTTGTGTGTGTGTTTGTGTTTTCTTTTTGTTCCCGTTTTTTTTAACATTTGATTTTCATATGTTTATTGATATATTTTCTTATAATTATATCCTGTTGTATCGCTGTAAAATGTTTAATGGGTGAAAAGAAAGAAAAAAACAATAAAAAGTGAGTTCCAAAAATAAATAAATAAAATAAATAACATAATTAAATGTATCTTATTAGCATATACAGTATAGTACGGTGGCCCAGACGTGCAACAGCCCGAAAAATTTTCCATATAAGAAAAAAAAAAAAGAGAATAGTCCAAAATATTATCCACTATAAGAAAAAAAAAGAGAACAGCCCCCAAAAATTATCCACTATAAGAAAAAAAGAAAGAACAGGCCCAAAAAATTATCCACTATAAGAAAAAAAAAGAGAACAGCCCAAAAAAATCATCCACTGTAAGAAAAAAAGAAAGAACAGGCCCAAAAAATTATCCACTATAAGAAAAAAAAGAGAACAGCCCCCAAAAATTATCCACTATAAGAAAAAAAAGAGAACAGCCCCCAAAAATTTTCCACTGTAAGAAAAAACAAGAGAACAGCCCAAAAAATTATCCACTATAAGAAAAAAAAGAGAACAGCCCCAAAAAATTATCCACTATAAGAAAAAAAGAGAACAGCCCCCAAAAATTATCCACTGTAAGAAAAAAAAGAGAACAGCCCCCAAAAATTTTCCACTGTAAGAAAAAAAAGAGAACAGCCCAAAAAATTATCCACTATGAGAAAAAAAAGAGAACAGCCCAAAAAATTATCCACTATGAGAAAAAAAGAGAGAACAGGCCCAAAAAATTATCCACTATAAGAAAAAAAAGAGAACAGCCCCAAAAAATTATCCACTATAAGAAAAAAAAAGAGAACAGCCCCAAAAAATTATCCACTATAAGAAAAAAAAGAGAACAGCCCCCAAAAATTATCCACTGTAAGAAAAAAAAGAGAACAGCCCCAAAAAATTATCCACTATAAGAAAAAAAGAGAGAACAGGCCCAAAAAATTATCCACGATAAGAAAAAAAAAAGAGAACAGCCCAAAAAATTATTCACTATAAGAAAAAAAGGAGAACACCCCCAAAAAATTATCCACTATAAGAAAAAAAAGAGAACAGCCCCAAAAAATTATCCACTATAAGAAAAAAAAGAGAACAGCCCCCAAAAATTATCCACTATAAGAAAAAAAGAGAGAACAGGCCTAAAAAAATTATCCACTATAAGAAATAAAGAGAGAACAGGCCAAGTAATTATCTTGATTCCCATTGTTCCGAGGTATTCCTCACCAGGGTTTGCAAAGTTAGCGATAACTGATTCTTAATTTCAATATTAATCGTCGGGTCGGAACAGGTGGAACTGAGTCGAATAATGTTACTTTCTTTTGCAGCTTCGACATTTAACACATTTAAACACAATACAGTGAACAGGTTTTTGGCAACATAACTTAAGACCTACCATATGGAATTTAATATCTTTTAAAGACAGGTGTCAAACATGTGGCCCGGGGGCCAAATCCGGCCCACCAAAGGGTCCAATCTGGGCCCTAGGATGAATTTGTGAAATGCAAAAATCATTTTATTTCCGGTTCCATACGTACACATATAAACCAATTAGATCTGAATTGGGTCAGACCAGAAGAATACTGTCATAACAACCTATAAATAATAACAAATGCAGATTTTATCTTCGTTTTAGTGTAAGAAAAAAAAAGAAGAAATATGAACAACGTGAAATGTCTTGACAAAAGTAAATATTATGAGTATTTATAATTATAATGTAAGTTGTAATGCACACGTGTAAATGATAAACTGATAAACTGAAGCAGAGTATTGTTAAAACTTCACTTGTTTTTCTTAAGAAATTTCAAGTTGTTCACGTTATTTAGATTTTTAAGGAAACAATGTAAATATAAACATTATCGTAATGTAATTTTACTTTTTTCATAGGTATTAATTTACTGGTCCGGCCCACTTGAGATCATATTGGGGTGAATGTGGCCCCTGAACTAAAATGAGTTTGACACCCCTGCTTTAAGGTATTAAATACAGATTTGGAAATTCAAGGCTTTTAACCCTGTAAAGCCTGAACTATTAAATCATTGACAGAAAACTCCAGTTCTTTGAAACTGGAGCCCTTATTGGTCCTTCTGAACAAAAAAAAAAAAAAAAAAAAGTTTTCAAATATCAATTTCCATGTATGAGTTTGAATTTTGTATCATATTTGATACATCGGGTCTCAATGCTCAAATATTACTTTTGAACAAACAAAAACATAATATAACACAAACATGTCTAAAAAATTGGTAATTCCTTTTAAAATTGTCAAACTTATACCTCCACTGGAAAGGCCTCTGGTGAATGAATTCCCCCCCCCCCCTAGTGGATTATCTGTGTATTGCATGTATATAATTGTATACATCAGGTCCCCCCCCCCCCCCCCCAAAAAAAAAAAAAAAAAAATCACACTAATCATGTAGAGCAGGGGTGTCAAACTCATTTTAGTTCAGGGGCCACATTCAGCTAAATTTAATCTGAAGTGGGCCAGACCAGTAAAATAATGACAAAATAATATATAAATAATGTTAACTCCAAACTTTTCTGCATGTTTTAGAGCGAAAAAAGTAAATTTACATTTTGAAAAGTTTTACATCTACAAACTATCATTTCAAAAGATGTGAATAACATGAACAAACTGAAAAAAATATGTGTAATTTTGACAATATTATGCCTCAGTTTATCATTTCCACATTTTTTCCACATTTTTTTTTTTGCAAAATTATACTTTGTTTTAGTGTAAATACATGAAAACATTTACATTTACTAACAGAAAAATTTGGAGTTGCCATTATTTATATGTTATTATCATCATATTTGACTGAATCCTGCCAAATTGAGATTGAATTGGTCTGAATGTGGAACCTGAACTAAAAGGATTTTTAACTTTGCGCACACATCCGAAAACATAGCAACAAGCAAAGTCATTTTTGCATTTCACAAATTCATCCCAAGGGCCGGACTGGAGCCTTTGGAGGGCCGGATTTGGCCCCCGGGCCGCATGTTTGACACCTGTGATGTAGAGGGCTTCAAAAGTCATTTATCAAATATGATACATTAGGTGTTGTAGGGTTAAGACTTTTTAAGACCCCGCCATAAGAGGGACGTCTCGCCACAAATAGCCTAAGTTTCGACCGTTCTTTCGCTACTTCGATTGAACTCAGTGTCCGACGGCTGTTAGCTTCTGCCAGTAGCCGTCGGCTTCCCGGCAACAGCCAGTGATCTACCGACCCTTTCCCTGAGGATAAACCATTCAGATTTCCGAGGCCTTGTATCCCGGAATTCTGTCAACATCCCCCAGAATCCCCGGTCGGACTCCCTGGACGTTCACAATGCTTCATCCCTGGTCCTGTTTAAAGAACTCCTCAAACACCATCTGTTTAGTACAGCCTATGAACTCCCATAGTTCCTCTCCCTCAGTTGAGTCTTTGTAAAATTTTAGTTTTGTTTTTTTTCTGCTATGAAAAGTGTCCTTGAGTCTCATGAAAAACAGGAAATAAACTCAACCTATTATTAGTAGTAGGGGTGTAAGAAAATATCATTTAAAAAAAAAAAAAGAAAATATTATTTCACAACACTGCATTGATATTAAAAAGTACTATATCAATATTTTTAACCCATAAAGACCCAAGCAACCACTGGTAACCAATATAAAATATTAAATAACTTCTGATCTATTAAACCTATCAGTACATGGTGTAAAATACAATTATTCATCTATTCATGGTCATCGGATAGGACCCATTTGGACATCCAGAGGCTTCTACAACAGTAAAACCCACAAAGTTTGATCATTAACAGATTTTTTTTAATTAATTGAAGATTTTTTTTCCTTAATTCAAGCTATATATATATATATATATATATATATATATATATATATATATATTTTTTTTTTTTTTTTTTTTTTTGCTTAATTCAGTTCAAAAATGTGGAATTTTTGCACTGTTTAAACTCATCCCAGGGGCCGGATTGGAACCTTTTGCGGGCCACATTTGGACCCCGGGCCGCATGTTTGACACCCCTGGTTTAGACTTTTTTTTTTTTTTACACTACTGCTGTCAAAAAAGTCAATAAACAATAACTACAAAGAAAAAAAAAAACAAGAAAAACTTGTCTCAGAGCTACCACATCTACTTCAAAACAGTGTCTCCACATTCGAATACATTCATTTTACAGATTCTATCTAGTGGAAGATTTTCTAAATCTATTATATAAATGTACATAAACCAATATATATGTGTAATAACATTTTTTTTTTATCATATACCTTAAAAACATCAGCAAAACCAGCACTTTTGTCATTAGTTTTCCAATTAATCTTCTTAAAATATTTAGCATATTTAATCTCTGAGGAAGATAATTAAAATAAATAAATAAATAAAATGTAGACCAGTGTTATTAATAGTATAATATTTGTAGTACCATTACGAAGTCGTAGAATCAAGTCAATCCATCCAACAACAACATTTTTAACTGTACTGAAAACACACATTAGAACATTTTGTCTCCAAAGAACACTACTGAAAATAAATCAAACTTTTCCACTGCGTCTTTTTCCTTTACTGCACTCTCTCTCTCTCTCTCTCTCTCTCTCTCTCTCTCTCTCTCTCTCTCTCGGAAAGTGTTTATTCAGCCTTGCTAAGCATCCCAAAATGAAATGCCATGGTGTGATTCCTATGAGAAACAGGTTTTTCTTTTTTTACCAGGGCTTTGATACACAGGCTCAAGTGTAAAGAAGTTTCGAATACACCCTCGGAGAGACGCTAGTCCTCCAGTGATCTAATGGAACAAATTTAATCACTGGAAATAAAACTAAAGCGGAGGTACCCACAGGAGGAGTGTGTTATTGAGGAAACTTCAGCTACTTCATATTAAAACTTTGAAAGGATATAGCCTAATTGTAAAATAATCCCAAAATCAGAAATAGTGTTTTTGTCCGCAGTCGGAATTTGTGTGTTTCAGCGAATTAATGCACAGAGGAATAATTAGCAGAAAAACCACAGGTCAGTGCATCATCTAATTATTATGCTTCTCTATTTCTCTCTCTTGTGCATTTGTCCATAGAGAGAATACGGCGTTGCACAGGTCAGCGCACCCAGCGGTTAGCATAAAAGGCTAATTATGGTAGAACACGAAACAACAAAGAAACAGATGATTTCTCCTTGTTCCTGCGAAATGCGACCCATGTAACAGGGTCGTCTGAACCCGTGTTAATCTGTGCATGTTAACCCTTCAGTGCCCATTGTATCATATATGATACATACCCATCAAAGGTGTATAGCACTTCTCTAATTGGTAATATAAGTTCTTTTCTGCTTTTTTCAATGATTTTTAATTTATTTATATATTTATTATGTACTGACATTTTTTCCATTATTTTTGTATAAATTAGTTTTCTCTTGTACTAGAATTTCTCAATTTAAATACAAAAATAGGAAATTTAACTGTCAAATTTCCCCGCGGTGAGACAAAGTTTTATCTTATCTTAAGATAAGATAAGATAAGATAAGATAAGACAAGACTTTACCGATCCCACCATGGAGAAATTTAACAGCTTACTATAGCTTATCTTACTGATCTTATACGATATGATAAGATAAGATAAAATAAAATAAGGTAAGATAAGATAAGATAAGATAAGATAAGATAAGATAAAATAAAATAAGGTAAGGTAAGGTAAGGTAAGGTAAGGTAAGATAAGATAAGATAAGATAAGATAAGATAAGATAAGATAAGATAAAATAAAATAAGGTAAGGTAAGGTAAGGTAAGGTAAGGTAAGATAAGATAAGATAAGATAAGATAAGATAAGATAAGATAAGATAAAATAAAATAAGGTAAGATAAGATAAGATAAGATAAGATAAGATAAGATAAGATAAGATAAGATAAAATAAAATAAGGTAAGGTAAGGTAAGGTAAGGTAAGGTAAGGTAAGATAAGATAAGATAAGATAAGATAAGACTTTACCGATCCCACCATGGAGAAATTTAACAGCTTACTATAGCTTATCTTACTGATCTTATACGATAAGATAAGATAAGATAAGATAAGATAAGATAAGATAAGATAAAATAAAATAAGGTAAGATAAGATAAGATAAGATAAGATAAGATAAGATAAAATAAAATAAGGTAAGATAAGATAAGATAAGATAAGATATGACTTTACTGATCCCATCATGGAGAAATTTAACAGCTTACTATAGCTTATCTTACTGATCTTATAAGATAAGATAAGATAAGATAAGATAAGATAAGATAAGATAAGATAAGATAAGATAAGATGAGACTTTATTGATCCCACCATGGAGAAATTTAACAGCTTACAGCAGCAATATGCAACACACCAGTGCAAAAGAATCTTATCTTATCTTATCTTATCTTATCTTATCTTATCTTATCTTATCTTATCCTAAAATAGGAAAATATATGATTTACAGTAAAAAATGCAAAATATATAGGATAATATTATAATAAATGGTGATAAATCACTTAACCCTGTAAAGCCTGAACCATCAAACTGGGGCCTTTATTAGTCCTTCTGAACAACCAGATTTTGTTCTTTTTTTTTAAAATATCAATTTCCATTTATGACTTTAAATTTTGTATCATATTTGATCCATTGGGTCTCAATGCTCAAATATTATTTTTGAACAAACAAAAGCATAATCTAACACAAACATGTCTAACAAATTGCTAATTCATTTTAAAATGGGCAAAGTTCTGCCTCCTTCCTCATTAATGACAATCTTGTCATGTCACTGGAAAGCCCTCCCCCTGGTGGATTATCTGTGTATTGCATGTATCTAATTGTATACATCAGGTTTTTTCAAGACAAAAAATATCACACTGATCATATAGTGGGCTTCAAAACTCATGTATCAAATATGACACATTTGGCGTTATAGGGTTAAGAAAGGTTAAATAGAGAGAAAAGCATCGTCTGGGAAGTGCCACAAAAGTAGCGGGTTGAATGAAATTTATTTTAGCGTTAAAGTTTGCATGAGAAGTCACACATTTCGGACTCCTGTTCATTTGTTCTCATTCGCGTTAAGTGCCGGCAGATATCCTACTCATCCATGGTTTGCAGTTTGTGCTGCTGAACATATCTCGTCATTAGTTTTAACAAGTTTTGCGGAAGGTCCAGATACAATAGTTTAGTTCGGACAACTTGTTGGAGTCTTTCTGGTTGATTTTTCTTTAAAGACAAAGCAGAGGTGGAAAGTGAGCGCAGATGGGTAAACAACTGCTTCATTAACTTCTGTCTTTGCCGCACACGCAAACAAACGTGCCAAGAAGACTCTCTTTTTTCCGCTCCTTTTACCGATGCATTAACCAACCAGGACAAACACGCTCATTCATTATTCTCACGCCCACGCTGAAAAGAAATGTGGCGTTTCTGTCACGGCGGGCCAAGTCGGAGGGATTTGGCCACCTGTTAACCACCCAGAACCGTCACGCTAGCCAGCTGGCACATGATGTGAGTTTGATAGAAACCCTGGGTTAAGACCCTGTTAGCCTTACCCTGAACTCTGCAGCCTCTAGGCCACAGATGTCAAACATGCGGCCCGGGGACCAAATCCGGCCTGCCAAAGGGTCCAATCCGGCCCGCGGGATGAATTTGCAAAGTGCAAGTTAAGGCATTGAACGCAAAAATAATATCATAATAACCTATAAATAAAGACAACACCAGTTTTTTTCTTTGATTTAGTGCGAAAAAAACATTAAATTATGAAAATGTTTACATTAACACTTTCAGTGCCACGGGCCGATCAGATCGGCTTTGGAGAACACGCCACATTTGTGTACAAACAAACCATCCACCCCCATTTCTTTCTCACATTTCGTTGACGTTCTTTCTGTGTCCCCCTTTTGAGACCAAGCAGACGGGAATTTGAGGTCACGCGACCGAATAATATTTTATATCTTTTTAATGTTTCTTATTCTCCGGTGTTTCATCAGAGGGAGCCCTCCATGCCGGGGGGCGGCTGTGGACTCCGGGGGCTGTGGCGCCTTCTCTCACTGGGGTCCGCTCCTTTCTGGTGGGTGGGGGTCCCAGTTGGCCCTCTCCCACTAGTTGGGATGCGGGGCTGTGTTGCTGGTGCCTGGTCGCCGGGGTCGGCGGCTGCCTCCTGGTGCGGATGGCTCCCTGAGACAGCGCCTCCTAAACTGATGTTTTACTTTTACTTGTACATTTTTGTTCTGGTCTACCCGTGCTCAGTCAGTCTTCTTAAGTATGTGTGAGCTTGTGGGTTTGCATGTATATGTGTGTGTGTGTGTGTGTGTGTGTGTGTGTGTGTGTGTGTGTGGGTGGGTGAGTGGGTGGGTGTGGGTGGGGGGCGGTACTGATTTTTAAACTGATATGTAAAGCACTTTGTGCTACAGTTTTTAATGTATGAAAAGTGCTATATAAATAAAGATTATTATTATTATTATTATTATTATTAATTATGCAAATTACGATCAATAATGAATCGGCTGCGTCCGGTGCGTTTTGAATCTAATCAGCAATCGGTCGGATGTTACCGAGCGGTTTCCTGCAGGATTCTTCAAATATTATAAAAACGACGCGAAATACTGAAAAACGGCCAAATTCTGTGGCACTTTTAAGGCTTATTAGCCCCTTAACTGTCTGGCACTTAAAGAGTTAACAAAGTATCCTTTGACAATAAAATGTGAATAATCTGAACAAATATGAACGACCTGAAATGTAGACAGAAAATTCAGCACAATTTTAACAATTTTCTCCCTGTTACGAAATGTTCAGTGTCTTTGTACAGGGTGGGGAAGCAAAATTTACAATATTTTGAGGCAGGGATTGAAAGACAGTGTATGACCAATTAGTTTATTGAAAGTCATGAGAATTTATTTGCCACAAGAAAATGTACATAATAGAAAATGTTTTTATTCTATGTGTCCTCCTTCTTTCTCAATAACTGCCTTCACACGCTTCCTGAAACTTGTGCAAGTGTTCCTCAAATATTCGGGTGACAACTTCTCCCATTCTTCTTTAATAGTATCTTTAAGAAAGTTGCTGTGTGATGTTCTATTGGTAGCATGTTCTAAAACGCCCCAAATAGCAGAATCCAGAGGGTTTAGATCTGGGCTAGAAGGCGACCATAAACATGATTCCCAAAAATTGCTAAAGTTGGATTTGTTGTTGTTGTCAACAAGTGTTTTGGTGTTCTTGTGTAAGATTTGAACTTCAAATCATATTTTACTGCATTTCTAACGGTCTTGTTGTCTACCTCAAGTTCAATTGCGATTTTTCTCATGGATTTGGTTGGATCCTTTAGGATTTTGGATTTGAGAGTTTTAACCTTTTCATGCACGAATTATGAGAACCTTAATCAAGATTTTTTTTTTTTTTTTTCCTGAATGTTTTTATTCCTCTTTAGGCATGAAAAAAATAATGTGATTGAATTTTTTTTTTTATTTTTTTTTTATGAACCTATGTTTCATGGAGTTACAAAAATGTCCACTCAGCTGGACAACCTTAATCAAGATTTTTTTTTTTTCCTGAATGTTTTTATTCCTCTTTAGGCATGAAAAAAATAATGTGATTGAATTTTTTTTTTTTTTTTTTTTTTATGAACCTATGTTTCATGGAGTTACAAAAATGTCCACTCAGCTGGACACCATGCGTTTAATTTTTGAAGCAAAGAAACATACATTTAATGTCATACTGTGTGAAAACTATGAAATAAATGTTTTTTTTTTATATTGCTAATCTGATGTTTTCTCACATTTTAACAGACTATAATAGCAGTTATTACTCACTCAAATAATATGCAAAAAACAACAAAACACAACAACTTAAAAAAAACAACAACAACTGTTAATTACAGTCTAATAACAAATAACTGATTTACACTCAAATATTTTTCAGCGGATCAGGTTTATCAAGAACAGGAATGTTACAGTAACAGTATGAATCGCAGTGTATTATGGGATGGTGCATAAGTGTCCACTGTGTTGGTTGATATGCAAGTAAAACAACAAAATCCATGAATATACAAGAGAACAGCTGGAGAAGAACTGTCCACTGTGCATGAAAGGGTTAATAAAAGCTTTGGTACGTTTTTTGTTGCTTCCTCCACTTCCAGACTTTCTGGTAATAGTTTTGCTCATAGTCATTCTCTTCTTTCCATTCTAAACAGTCTTTATGGACACTCCAACTATTTTTGAAATCTCCTTTGGTGTGACGAGTGCATTCAGCAAATCACACACTCTTTGACGTTTGCTTTCCTGATTACTCATATGGGCAAAAGTTTCTGAAAAAGGTATGGATAATAGTGTTAGGTATGATTATGACATCAATATATGTTTGGGTTCAAAACAACTGACGTAGTGTCTGCTGAGAAAAAAACAACTAAATGTTCATTGTAAATTTTGCTTCCCCACCCTGTAGATCCGATCCATAATGCACATGGAGAAATGATAAGTTGAGGAATAATATTGTGAAAATTGCACTAAATTTTCTTAAGTTTTTTAATTTAAATTACAGTTTTTTTCAGTTTTTTTTTTTTTTTTTTTTTTAAATAGTTTATAAAAGTAAGTATCAGGTTATTCACATCCTTATTGTTTGGATAGTTTGTAAATGTAAATATCGGCATAGTTGAATGTTATTTTTTGCACTAAAACAATTTGGAGTTGTCATTCCTTATTGGTTATAATGCTATTATTTTAGTGGTCCGGCCCACTTTAGATTAAATTGGGCTGAATGTGGCCCCCAAAAGAAAATGCTCTAGGCACTGGATTAAGCCACAACAGCACACATGCAAAATCAGACTTTTTTATATTATAGTTATATTTGTCTATAAATTGTACAATATAGTTTATTATTTTCAGTGTGCAGTGGGTTTTGCTGGTTGGTTCTCATTGTCAATGTATTTTTAGGCCCGAGCCGAGTAAAGCCGGCGCATGGGGACGAAATCGCCAGTGACGCTGTCGCCTTTCACCACTGTCGCCACTCTCACACATATTTACATTCACAGCACTGAGACCTTTAACCCTTTCATGCATAGTGGTCACTCCAGTGGACAGTTATTCTACGGCTGTTCTATTGTTTATTCATGGGTTTGGTTGTTTTAGTTCTATATCAGGACTCTTATGCATCATCCAAAACACTGCGATTCATACAATGACTGTAACTTTGCTGTTCTTCATAAACCTGATCTGCACTAACATGTTTCAGTGGAAATTAATTGCTAATTGGTATTAGACTGTACAAATTATTATTATTATTATTATTTGTTTGTTTGTTTTTTTGCATACCCTCCTGAGACCCTGCAATGCATTTTGTCCTCTGTAGGGGACAAAAGTTTGACAGTTTTACTTTAAAAATGCTGTCCATTACAAAGGACATTCCATGAAAAAAATCAGTCAATAAATAAAAAAATTGTTTTAAAAAATGTATCTGAAAAAACTGTTGCATTATGCAGTTTCCAATCAAGACAATTCAAGGCAGAATTCTGAGTTTAAAGGCAGAATTCTGAGGAAATAAATTCAGAATTCTGAGATTAAAGGCAGAATTCTGAGTTTAAAGTCAGAGTTCTAAGAAAAAAAAAAAAAAATCAGAATTCTGAGATTAAAGTCAGAATTCTAAATTTAAAGTCAGAGTTTTGAGAAAAAAAATTCAGAATTCTGAGATTAAAGGCAGAATTCTGAGGAAATAAATTCAGAATTCTGAGATTAAAGGCAGAATTCTGAGTTTAAAGTCAGAGTTCTAAGAAAAAAAAAAAATCAGAATTCTGAGATTAAAGGCAGAATTCTGACGAAAAAAAGGCAGAATTCTGAGAAAAAAAAGTCAGAATTCTGAGATTAAAGTCAGAATTCTGAGGAAATAAATTCAGAATTCTGAGATTAAAGGCAGAATTCTGAGGGAAAAACGGCAGAATTCTGAGATTAAAGGCAGAATTCTGAGGAAATAAATTCAGAATTCTGAGATTAAAGGCAGAATTCTGAGGGAAAAACGGCAGAATTCTGAGATTAAAGGCAGAATTCTGAGGAAATAAATTCAGAATTCTGAGATTAAAGGCAGAATTCTGAGGGAAAAACGGCAGAATTCTAAGATTAAAGTCAGAATTCTGAGGGAAAAAAGGCAGAATTCTGAGATTAAAGGCAGAATTCTGAGGAAATAAATCAGAATTCTGAGATTAAAGGCAGAATTCTGAGGGAAAAAAGGCAGAATTCTGAGATTAAAGTCAGAATTCTGAGTTTAAAGTCAGAGTTCTGAGAAAAAAAATTCAGAATTCTGAGATTAAAGTCCAGTGGCCCTAATCCTGTTCTGTAAGAAAGTAATATGAAAACAATGAAATAGAAACATTTTTAATGCTGCTCCTGAGACCCACCAATGCATTTTGTCCTCTGTAGGAGACAAACATTTGACAGTTTTACTTTAAAAATGCTGTCCATTACAAAGGACATTCCATTAAAAAAATCAATCAGTAAATAAAAATAGTTTAAAAAAATGTATCTGAAAAAACTGTTGCATTATGTAGTTTCCAATCAAGACAATTTTTTAATGTGAAAAAGCTAAAACTGTCCATTTCCTGGGTCTGAAATGAATGAAATGAGTAATAACTAATATTAGAGTGTGATAAAATGTGAGAAAACAGTAGCAATTTAGCAATTAGTGGCATTAAAAATGCTTTTATTTCATAGTTTTCACACAGTATATCACTTTCTAATGATGATTTTTATAGAAATGTTTCTTTGCTTCAAAACTTAAATGCATGGTGTCCAACTGAGTGGACATTTTTGTAACTCCATGAAAAATACATTCATTAAAAAAAAAAAAAAAAAAAAAAAATTAATTGCATTGTTTTTTTCATGCCTAAAGAGGAACAAAAACACTCAAGAAAAAAAAAAAAATATTGACAAAGGTTCTCATAATTCCTGCACGAAAGGGTTAAAAACATGTATATGACATGTGCACAAATCGCATATTTACGCCTGCTTAGAATCAATGGGAGTCAATGGGCCACGCCCACTTGGGGTCAGTCACGTGGGTGTAAGTGCACGACACGTGACCTCACAGACATGTGGGGGACCTCCAGAGCTTTCAAATAAGGCTCAATATGTGGTTGCCATGGAAACAGCTACATTGTTCTTGCTCAGATTATTATTATTATTATTATTATTATTATTATCATTATTATTATTATTATTATTATTATTATTATTATTATTATTATTATTAATTTATTTATTTTTATTAGGCCTGAGCCGAATAAAGCCAGCGCAGGGCCTATTGAGTCTGCAGTGGTTACTATGGAAACAGCTATATTATTCTTGCTCAGATTATTTATTTATTTATTTATTTATTTATTTATTTATTTATTCATTCATTCATTCATTCATTCATTCATTCATCTGTTTATTTATTTACTTAATTTATTTTTCTTTCCTCTGCGCTTTGAGCTCAAATTTGACCCCTGAACATTTACGAAAACTCACCAAAGTTTGCCCAAAATTCAGAAATGTGCAAAATTGAATTTACTTATACATTTCGTAGATGTCGGTAAAGAAATGTTGCCACAGCGCCCCCTTGAAAAAATGGAAATGCATTACGCCAATGGGAGCACATCTAACGTAAAGTTTGTCGTACAGCCACGAAAATCAGTACACAGATTCTTCGTCAGGAGACAAACAAAAAATTATTATTATGGCCACGCCTGTTGCACAAGGAACAAATGATTAAATTGTGGTGGTGATCGGGGGTGGGGGGGGACTGATCTGCCTTGGCGAGTCCTTCTAGTTTTTTTTAGCATCACACAGTAAAAATTCCACGGTCGTCTGTGAGGTCTATGCGTCTGTTTTCCGAGTGCAGGAAATCTACTCAGTGTCGTAGTTTTTTTGGCAGAGCGCAGGTGTTTTCAGACAGATAGGCTGTTGAAATACTTGAGTGACAGCTGTAATGACCAATCGCTGATCAGTATCTCAGTTCTACCGTTCAGCTCTATCTCCACATGGAAACTTGGAGAAGCAGCTTCATTTTTCACTGCATTAAACAACGTCAGGTTATTTATCTTTAGAAATACCTGCTTTTGGATCCTGCAACTTAAATAGAAGGCAAGACATGATGATGATGGCACGACTCTGCAGGAAAACTAACCATATGCAAATGTGGAGCTTCTATCCTATATAATAATAATAATAATAATAATAATAATAATAATAATAATAATAAATCATTCTATTATAGTAATAGGGATGTAACAATATGAATGTTTTGTATACTTTTGTGTATTTTTTCTTATTTTTAGTATACTTTAGTATGTTTTTAGTATATTTTAGCATATTTTTTGTATATTTTAGTGTATTTTTGCATGTTTTTTGTGTAGTTTAGTATACTTTTAGTGTATTTTTGCACATTTTTTTCTATACTTTTGTGTATTTTTTATTTTTAGTATACTTTAGTATGTTTTTAGTTTATTTTTGCATATTTTTTGCATACTTTCGTGTTTTTTTCTTATTTTTAGTGTACTTTAGTATGTTTTAATGTATTTTTGCATATTTTTTTCTATACTTTAGTGTATCTTTGCATATTTTTAGTGTACTTTAGTGTGCTTTTAGTGTATTTTAGCATATTTTTTGTATATTTTAGTGTATTTTTGCATAATTTTCGTGTAGTTTAGCATATTTTTAGTGTATTTGTGCATATTTTTTTCTTATTTTTAGTATACTTTAGTATGTTTTTAGTGTATTTTTGCATTTTTTTTTCTATATTTTAGTGTATTTTTGCATATTTTTTCTATACTTTAGTGTATTTTTGCATATTTTTCATGTAGTTTAGTATATTTTTAGTGTATTTTTTTTCTTTTTTTTTGTATATTTTTGTGTATTTTTTCTTATTTTTAGTATACTTTAGTATGTTTTTAGTGTGTTTTTGCATATTCTTTTTTTAGTTTAGTATATTTTTAGTGTATTTTTGCGTATTTTTTGTATATTTTTGTGTATTTTTTCCTTATTTTTAGTATACTTTAGTATGTTTTTAGTGTATTTCTGCATATTTTTTCTATACTTTAGTGTATTTTTGCATATTTTTAGTATACTTTAGTATGTTTTTAGTGTATTTTTGCATATTTTTCATGTAGTTTAGTATATTTTTAGTGTATTTTTTTTCTCTTTTTTTGGTATATTTTTGTGTATTTTTTCTTATTTTTAGTATACTTTAGTATGTTTTTAGTGTATTTTTGCATATTCTTTTTGTAGTTTAGTATATTTTTTGTGTATTTTTGCATATTTTTTGTATATTTTTGTGTATTTTTTCTTATTTTTAGTATACTTTAGTATGTTTTTAGTGTATTTTTGCATGTTTTTCGTGTAGTTTAGTATATTTTTAGTGTATTTTTGCATATTTTTTGTATACTTTTGTGTATTTTTTTCTTATTTTTAGTATATTTTAGTAAGTTTTTTGTGTATTTCTGCATATTTTTTCTATACTTTAGTGTATTTTTGCATATTTTTAGTATACTTTAGTATGCTTTTAGTGTATTTTAGTATATTTTTTTGTATATTTTAGTGTATTTTTGCATATTTTTGTATACTTTAGTGTATTTTTAGTGTAATGGTGTGACAAACATTTGTATTTGTCATTATTTCTAGTTGATTCTGTTCTTATTTGACTGATTTTTGACCCACTTTCGCTCATACTGGTCTAAATGTGGAACCTGAACAAGCATGAGTCTAAAACAGTGAATACCATGCCAAACATACATTAAAGATGGCACCTTATCGCCATTGTTGGACCATTTTCCATATCGAGTTTGTGTTCAAAGTGCGGTAATCAAACACGGTTATCATGATAATTAGAATTTAAACGGTAATACTAACCTTCTGGAATTTTACCTTGGTTTTTCATCATTACATCCCTACTCAGTAAGAATAATAAGAGCTCAGTTTTTTAGTCACACATCAGTTGATTTTTTTTTTTTTTTTTCTTCTTTTTTTGTTAATCTTACACTGACTGACTTATTTGGCTCGTTCTTTAGTAACAATGAGGTTATAAAAATATCTCTGCCTCAGGCAACATCCTGTTCACAAAGCAGAAAGCAGAATTCTGTACATGTCACTTCACTTAACTTCATTTCAGTCCCCCCCCCCCCCCCCCCCCAACCCCATCTGTTTCAGTTTCATAACATACGTACAGTAAAAGCTCACTTTGAAACCATTAAAACCATTAAAAAAAAACATATAAAAGCGAAAAAAAACTTGACAAACACAGTCATATCATCTCCGTTAAATTAAAGTTAATGGGTTCGTGTAAAGCTTTACAATGAAGCAAATGCACAATTTATGAATCATGAAGCAACATTTATGGTAATTTTAATTTATTGAACTTGAAGTAGTTTGGAAATCTAATAAAATACAAGATTAAGAGTTTAAGATTAAGAGATCATCTCTGCTGTAATATTTATGTCACACAACACATTTGATTTATAATTAATAACTGAATAAAACTTGGGGGAAACAAAACAGTCTGCCTAAGCAAAAAAAAAAAAAAAAAAAAAAAAATCCTAAATTGAGTGTTTTTCAGTGTGGTCGGAACTATTTTAAGACATCAGAAGCAGTCCCTTTTTTCTTTTTTTTTTTTTTTTTTTTTCAGACACCATTTTCTGACAACTTGAGACTTTTGGTCATATTTTCCAGACAATTTCATGCATATCACTTTTTTGCCCTGATCTGCTGGAAGTTGAGATATCCCTACTCTGCAAAGAAAAAAAAAAAAAAAGAATATCAGATGATTGGAATGGTTTCTTTTTTTTCTCACTGGCAGTGGTGGTGTGTCTGATAAGAGCCATGGAGGTTATTGTGGGAACACCCATCCTTTTTCGGAGATAAAATTACCCCCGTCACAGGAAATTGACAGAGAAGGCAGCTGGAAATAGCTTTTTAAAGTCCTTGGCTTTGGGTCTGAGGGGAAAGAACCTTGACGATAAAGAATGGGAGTTAGTCTGTGTGCAGGCTTTGGTTTCAAATCATAGGCTTATACAGTAATCCATTTACTTTAATGAGGTTTCCTTTGGTGCTCAAACTACATGTTTTGCGTTATCGAGCGCCAAGAAACACAAGAAAAGCCAAAAATATTACATTTGATTCATAACCTTAATGGTGTTCAGTGTTAACGTTTACGTCCTCCAATCCTATGTCTTATTCATTCTCTATAAAAGTAGTTCTAGCGTCAGGAACCGCTATCACCCCTTAACCCTCCGCTATCCCGTCCAGCAAGGCCTTTTTTCGCACACTTGTGGAATAATGTCAAACAATTTTTTCGTACAGTTTGTTTTTAATTCTTTTACACTTTTTTTTTCTATTTCATCAACTTGAGCTGTAAATAAAAATACCAAATACTCAATAATTGTCACATTTTTTAACCTTTTAAATCCATGTTTGTAATGTAAACAAACCATTTTTTAGATGCAAAAAAAACACAAAAATTATTTTTTTCAATATGCTACGTAAAAAGTGGATCACATATTATTTAATTTTTCCATCCTGGCATATGTCAGTGATTAACTCCAACATTGGTTAATTTTTTGCATTGTTATTATTTTTGGCGCTAGGTCAAATGTTAAAAAATACTAGCATCTGTCACCAAAGTGTGCGTAAAATGCACACCTGTAAATCAAACTATAAAATATTACATATTAATTTATTTTTCTGCTCTAATTTGATTTTATTTTGGTAAATCAAGGTCAGCCCTAATCATACATATCAAATAATCATTCATTTTAGATTTTTTTTTTTTTTTTAACCCTTAAAATGATCTCTTTTCATCATGATGTCACTACATTTTTTGATGCAAAAAACACAAAATATGTTGTTTTTTTTCTTTTTTTTTCAAAATACTACATACAAATTGGATCACATATTATTTGATTTTTCCATCCTGGCATATGTCAATGACTAACTCCAACATTGGTTAATTTTTTGCATTGTTATTATTTTTGGCGCTAGGTCAAATGTTCAAAAATACTAGCATCTGTCACCAAAGTGTGCGTAAAATGCACACCTGTAAATCAAACTATTAAATATTACATATTAATGTATTTTTCTGCTCTAATTTAATTTTATTTTGGTAAATCAAGGTCAGCCCTAATCATACAGATCAAATAATCATTCATTTAAAAATTTTTTTAACCCTTAAAACAATCTCTTTTCATCATGATGTCACTACATTTTTTGATGCAAAAAACACAAAATATGTTGTTTTTTTTCTTTTTTTTTCAAAATACTACATGAAAATTGGATCACATATTATTTGATTTTTCCATCCTGGCATATGTCAATGACTAACTCCAACACTGGTTAATTTTTTGCATTATTATTATTTTTGGCGCTAGGTCAAATGTTCAAAAATACTAGCATCTGTCACCAAGTGTGCGTAAAAGGCACACATGTATATCAAACTATTAAATATTATATATTCATTTATTTTTCTGCTCTAATTTGATTTTATTTTGGTAAATCAAGGTCAGACCTAATCATACAGATCAAATAATCATTCATTTAGATTTTTTTTTTTTTTAACCCTTAAAACGATCTCTTTTCATCATGATGTCATTACATTTTTTGATGCAAAAAACACAAAATATGTTGTTTTTTTTCTTTTTCTTTCAAAATACTACATAAAAATTGGATCTTATATTATTTGATTTTTCCATCCTGGCATATGTCAATGACTAACTCCAACATTGGTTAATTTTTTGCATTATTATTATTTTTGGCGCTAGGTCAAATGTTCAAAAATACTAGCATCTGTCACCAAAGTGTGCGTAAAAGGCACACATGTAAATCAAACTATTAAATATTATATATTAATTTATTTTTCTGCTCTAATTTGATTTTATTTTGGTAAATCAAGGTCATTCCTAATCATACAGATCAAATAATCATTCATTTTACTTTTTTTTTTTAACCCTTAAAACGACCTCTTTTCACCATGATGTCACTACATTTTTTGATGCAAAAAACACAAAAAATGTTGTTTTTTTTTCTTTTTTCCAAAATACTACATGAAAATTGGATCACATATTATTTGATTTTTGCAGCCTGGCATATGTCAATGATTAAAAGCAACATTAACAATATTAATAAATTAATTTAAACCCTCACCTCTCAAATGAAGCCCAGATATCAGTAAAAGTATGATTTATGCCTTAATGGCTTACGTACGTTTAAGATGGCATATAGACTTGTACAATTATGTGTAATATTCATCTTAAACTTGTCTGGTTCAAAAGTTATGAATCAAAAAGTAGTGGGCGGTCCATCCAACCTGAGTTTCATGATATGAATTGAAACTTTTTGGGTCTTCTTTTACACTGTGGAATATCTGGTGTTAATTAGCATTACAGCGCATTACCGCCACCTACTGCTGGGGAATGTGAATGGACGGCGCTCCACTACATAAAAAATACAGCACAGATTACACTGGGGAACACAATTTTTGTTGAGTTAGGTCTGACAGCTGTTTTAACTAATTTTTGGGTGCGGAATCCAAAACTGATCTCAGTTTTTCTCTATCACGTCAAGTTTTTGAACTATAGGATCCCCGTTTTCTTAAAAAAATATGAAAAATACTGTACTTAACAGATACGTGCTTGTTTTATAAAAATTTTCAAATATTGACATACAATGAAATATGAAAAAAACAGGTATGACTGCAATGTTAATTTAACACTATTATATTTTTACAATGTAATCACGTGCCAAATTATTCAACTCGTGCTGATCAAATCCCCTACGAACTGAATCCTCGTGAATTTCCAAATCTGCATCATTGCTTTCACTGCGTTCTTCAACATCACTCAGATCTTCTAGAGGAGGTAGTTGTTCGAAAACTGGCGCTGGAATTTCAGCTGAATAAGGCATTGGTCTTATCGCTGATGGTAGATTAGGATATTCTATTTTATTTTTATTTTTCTTGTTAAATCCTGATGTTTTCACTAAACAAAAGTAACAGTCTGTGCAATGATCTTTTTGCTCTCGCCAAACTTTGGGGATACCAAATGCCAACTTTTGGTCCACATCCGTAAACTCTTGACACACTGCTTGCACACTTTGTGAGGGGCCCATGGCTTGTCTTGATCACCGGGTTTTACTTTAAAATATGCAAAATATGCTTGTTTGACAAATGCACCGATGTTTTCCCTCTGACATGGAATGGTGAAACTACCGCAAATATAGCAAAAGGAGTCAGGGTTGTTTCGGCATTTACGACAAGAAGTAGCAGGAGCAGACATGATCTGGAACAAAGGAAATATATACCTATGTAAATAAAACACCGAGATGGAACAGTTACAAGCTTTGAAAACTAAAAAAAACAGCATAAAACGAAATAGAACTTACAGGTTACAAGGTTAAGAGAAAAGCCAGCACAAATCTAGCTAGCTTTCTGTTTGCGGATATTGATAGTACTGACCTATTGTTAGCTGCACTTGACGTGCTAGAAAAAAAACTTACCGCAACTTTGGAATCAGCATGCCAGTTTTAGTTTTAATCAGCATAAAAAAATCTAACTCAACAGAATTTTTTTTTTTTTTTTTTTTTCAAATTGTTCCCCAGTGTTATTTTTTCCTCAGGCAAATGCTCGCGACCCACTGAAAACAGGTTTGTGACCCACTTTTGGGCCACAACCCACCAGTTGAGAATCCCTGCTCTATATAAGAGCACAGAGCAAATTGTACACGAATAAAACCCGTACTCTGAATATATTAGTTTTCGTGGAAAAGCAGATACAAGCTGATGAGTTCTGCTTGAATGAAGCAGTAATCTGGGTCCATCTGAGGTGAAAGCATCTCATTAATTGTCCAGACTTCCACAGATTTAACAAAAGTAAATAAAAGCCTTGGACGTTATTAGAAAATGTGTAGCCGTCACTGTCTGCGAACAGTTTTCCTTCCTCCTGCAATGTTTTCTTTATATTCTGCTGAGCTTTCTTCTGCAGGAATCCTCTATTTTTCTCATACTGATAAAAAAAAAAAAAAAAAATGTACACAAACGTGCACGGACAAACACATTGTTTCCAATTTACTGATAGAAAAACTGTGTCTGGAAAACACATAGTGCTATCGCTATCAAACACAGAGCATCCAATAAAATGATAACCTTCCAGGATGAGACTCTGCACATACAATATACAGTAGGTCTGGGTAAAGAACACATGTAAACAAATAAATAATGGTACATACAGCGAGAGGCCGACCCGTCTTACTGCCATCGCCGTATACGCTCTAGTATCCATCAGGAGGCGATGTTTACTCTTCCCTTTATTGAAGAGTTATTATGTTAACTTGTCATGAAATGTGTCAAATATGTGCCAAATATACCTTTACAGCAGGGGCGTAAAACTCATTTTAGTTCAGGGGCCACATTCAGCCCAATAGGATCTAAAGTAGGCGGGGCCAGTAAAATAATAACAGTGAAAAAAAGTAAAATTACAGAATGAAAATGATTATTGCGACAAAGTTTCCATAAAAAATCTGAATACCATAAAAAACCTGAAATATCTTTTGAAAAATAAGTGCAATTTTAACAATAATAATAATAATAATAATAATAATAATAATAATAATAATAATAATAATAATAATAATAATATAATATAACAAGTGTTCAGAGACCAAAAAAAAAACACTATTTCTGTTTAAATTAAACTGTTTCCAGGTTGTTGCATACAGCAGAAAAAGTTGAAGCTTGGTACCAGTCATGTGTATGTCAAATTATATTCGATTCCAGTCAATTTTTGTTGAGTTCTAATGAAAAATGTTAAATGTTAAATGTAAATGTCCACAGAGTCCACATTCCACAGTGAATGTGAATGTGTACCTGCTCCAGTTTAGTTTTAGCCCTTTCATGCATGACTTATGAGAACCCTTTGGCAAGATTTTTTTTCTTGAGTGTTTTTATTCCCCCTTAGGCATGAAAGAAACAATGTGATTTTTTTTTTTTTTTTTTTTACGGAGTTACAAAAATGTCCATGCATTTGATTTTTGAAGTAAAGAAACGTGTGTTTAAAACCCAATATCAGAAAGTACAGAAGAGAATTAGAGCCACTGGAAAAAAATACAATAAACTAGAGTCCAACATGTATTTCTTCTTCTTATTATTATTATTATGAGAAAAAAAAGTCAGAATTCTGAGAAAAATTTCTGAATTCTGAGATTAAAATCAGAATTCTGAAAAAAAAAAAACCAAAAAACCCAAAAACAAAACAGAATTCTGAGTTTGAATTCAGAATTCTGAAAAAAAAAAAAAAAAAAAAAAAAAAGGAATTCTGAGATTAACACCAGAATTCTGGAAAAAAAAAGTCAGAATTCTGAGAAAAATTTCAGAATTCTGAGATTAAAATTAGAATTCTGAAGAAAAAAAACAAAAAACAAACCAGAATTCTGAGTTTAAAGTCAGAATTCTGAAAAAAAGAAAGAATTCTGAGATTAAAGTCAGAATTCTGACTTTTTTCTCATAATAATAATAATAATAATAATAATAATAATAATAATAATTATATATATATATATATATATATATATATATATATATATATATATATATATATATATATATACAGGGTGGGGAAGCAAAATTTACAATGAACATTTAGTTGTTTTTTCTCAGCAGGCACTATGTCAATTGTTTTGAAACCAAACATATATTGATGTCATAATCATACCTAACACTATTATCCATACCTTTTCACAAACTTTTGCCCATATGAGTAATCAGGAAAGCAAACGTCAAAGAGTGTGTGATTTGCTGAATGCACTCGTCACACCAAAGGAGATTTCAAAAATAGTTGGAGTGTCCATAAAGACTGTTTATAATGGAAAGAAGAGAATGACTATGAGCAAAACTATTACCAGAAAGTCTGGAAGATACTATTAAAGAAGAATGGGAGAAGTTGTCACCCGAATATTTGAGGAACACTTGCACAAGTTTCAGGAAGCGTGTGAAGGCAGTTATTGAGAAAGAAGGAGGACACATAGAATAAAAACATTTTCTATTATGTCCATTTTCTTGTGGCAAATAAATTCTCATGACTTTCTATAAACTAATTGGTCATACACTGTCTTTCAATCCCTGCCTCAAAATATTGTAAATTTTGCTTCCCCACCTTGTATTTATATATATATATATATATATATATATATATATATATATATATATATATATATATATGTTTGTTTGTTTTTACCCCCAGTGGCCCTAATCCTCTTCCATAAGAAAATGATATGAAAACAATGCAATAAAAACATTGTTAATGCTGCTAATCTGATGTTTTCTCACACTTTAACACATTCTTATGCTAGTTATTACTCATTTCATGGAGATAACATGCACAAAAAAACAAACAAACAAAAAAAAAACAAAAAAAAAAACCTTTGGTTTATGCTCCAGCATGTTAGTGCAGGTCAGTTTTATCAAGAACAGCACAGTTACAGTAATGGTCTGAATGTCAGTGTATGAGATGATCCAACAAAAGCCATGAATATATAAGGGAACAGCTGGAGAACAACTGTCCACTGGAGTGACCAGTATGCATGAAAGGGTTAATATTCACTCATGATGGAAAACACTCTTAAAAGACTCCAGTGTGACCCACAGGCAGAGCACTGAAATCACTTGAGATGTAAATACAGCTATTAAAAAATGAGATTTACGTTCCTTAAGTGGTCAGCTGTTTGGATGTTCTCCTTTAATTGAAAGCTGCTTCCTTCTCCAGCATCTGCTCTTAATCACAGAAGCTGTTCTGCCGCTGCACACTGAGATCCACTCAGAGCTCCTTCTTATATCACTCGACATGAATCCCTTCTTTGAAACTTTGCGTGTTTTTCATCACCTACAGCCCTTCTGAAGGCTTCTTACTTCTCCCTCTGTGATCTACATTTTTCTTTTTGGTTTTACAACTTCTATGTAAATGCACTAGCTTTGTATTTTAGCGCATGTATGTGAACACTTTAACTCCTGAGACATTATTTCTAGAGTATGTGCTTGTGTTCCTTTTCTTTTTTTTTTCTGTTTTAATTTTTAGGAATCATTTTTATTTGTACTTACAAAATCACAACAACAAGAAACTACAAATCACTAGAAATAAAAAAAAAACAACCCAAAAAAAAAAAAGTTCAGCTTGTGACAAACATGTTAAGTGCATATATTCCATTCTTTCTTGAGTCTGTTTGCGCAGGCAAAATAAAACATGACCAATATACCGTTTTGCCTTTTGGGTACACTTGTGGAATAATTTCAAAAAAATTTTCATACAGTTTGTTTTTAATTCTTTTACACTTTTTTCTATTTCATCAACTTGAGCCGTAGATAAAAATACCAAATACTCAATAATTGTCACATTTTTTAACCTTTTAAATCCATGTTTGTAATGTAAACAAACCATTTTTTAGATGCAAAAAAAAACACAAAAATTATTTTTTTCAATATACTACATAAAAATTGGATCACATATTATTTGATTTTTTCATCCTGGCATATGTCAATGATTAACTCCAACATTGGTTAATTTGCATTATTATTATTATTTTTGGCACTAGGTCAAATGTTAAAAAATACTAGCATCTGTCACCAAGTGTGCGTAAAATGCACAACTATAAATCAAACTATTAAATATTATATATTGATTTATTTTTCTGCTCAATTTGATTTTATTTTGGTAAATCAAGGTCAGCCCTAATCATACATATCAAATAATCATTCATTCTAGATTTTTTAACCCCTTAAATGATCTCTTTTCATCATGATGTCACTACATTTTTTGATGCAAAAAACCACAGATTTTTTGTTTTTGTTTTTTTGTTTTTTTTTTTTAAATACTACATAAAAATTGGATCACAAATTATTAGATTTTTGCAGCCTGGCATATGTCAGTGATTAACAGCAACATTAACAACGTTAATAAATTAATTTAGACCCTCACCTCTCAAATGAAGCCCAGATATCAGTAAAAGTATAATTTATGCCTTAATGGTTTACAGATCAAAAACAGTGGTTCTAATGGAAGAAATAGTGCGTTTTAGGCACACTTGGGAGACAGATGCTAGTCTTGTAATTTTCTTTTGTTTACAATGTGCACATTTTAGTTGGTGGCCACAATTTTAAAGATCATGCACAAATGAACAACTTTTGAATTCTAACCTTATTTAAATTGTGGAAAATAATATGAAATTTTTTTTTTTTTAAATGAAGTGCAAAGTGTGCCTAAAAAGCGCACCCGGATACCAGAGGGTTAAAATGTACATTTAATTGTGATTAATCAAAATTAATCTACAGCAACCCTGTGATTAATCTGATTAAAAAAAAACCCAAAAAAACAGTCTATTTTTATAGTGAGTGGGTCTCACTCACTGTTTGGTTTTGTCCCCCCCCCCCATTACACAGGCTGCGGTGGGGTGCACTGAGCATGCTCAGATGACAAAGGTCTGTTCTATCAGCACATTTTGACATTTTTCTTATTGAGCAAACAGTTGAGTTTTTTTGAATAGTTAAAAGAAGTCATACATTGAGAACACTCACCACAGACACTTTAGGGGTTAAAGGCTTAACCCTTTAAACCAGGGGTGTCAAACATGTGGCCCGGGGGCCAAATGCGGCCCGCCAAAGGGTTCAATTTGGCCCCTGGGATGTTTTTGCCAAATGCAAAAATTCCACAGTCTTGAATTGAATTTAGCAAAAAAAAATGTAGCTTGAATTACGGAAAAAATCTTGAATTAAGCAAAAAAAAAAAAAAAACCCTCAAATTTAGCAAAAAATCTTGAATTAAGAGAAAAAAAAAAAATTAAATGAAGTAAAAAAAAAAAAAAAAAATCTTGATTTAACCAAAAAGAAAATCTTCAATTAAGTAAAAAAAAAAATCTTCAATTAAGCCAAAAAAAAAGTCAAATTTAGCAAAAAAAAATCTTGAATTAAGCAAAAAACAAACAAACAAAAAAAAAAATTCAGTTAAGTAAAAAAAAAACATCTTTAATTAAGAAAAAAAAAAAAAATCTAGAATTAACAACTTAATTTTTTCCCTTTGTTTTAGTGCAAAAAATAACATTAAATTATGAAAATATTTACATTTACAAACTATCCTGTAACACTAAAATGTGAATAACCTGAACAAATATGAACCTGAAATGTCAAAAGAAAATTAAGCACAATTTTAACATTTTTTTTCTGCCTGTTCCTCAGTGTTTAGTGTCTTTGGAGATCTGATCCATAATGCACATGGACAAATGAGAAGTTGAGGAATAATATTATTAAAATTGCACTGAATTTTCTTAAGTTTTTTAGTTTAATTTGAATTTTTTTCAGGTTTTTTTTTTGGATAGTTAAAAAAAGTAAGTATTTTCATAATTTAATGGGTTGTTTTTTACACTATAACAAAGGCAAAAATTTGGAGTTGTCATTATTTCTAGGTTATTATGTTATTATTTTTCTGGTCCGGCCCACTGCAGATCAAATTTAGCTGAATATGGCCCCTGAACTAAAATGAGTTTGACACACCTAAGCCTAAAATGGTCCACCTGGACTTTTTTTTTTTTTTTTCCTATTTTGACTAAAAGGTTGGAAAACATGCTGTGAGTGAGCCCATTTTTATCGATCACTTATTTTTTCCAGATCTTTCAAAATCTGGCATTCATTTACCATTTACTGCATGTTATAATCCTGATAAAACGGCTCCTTCTCCAGCTTCTAGTACAGATGTGAGTGAAATTCCGTAACGACCCAATAAAACCTATAAAGTGCAACGTCTCCGGTTTCAGAAACTGTTGGAATTTTTCCAATCGTACAAACAGTGACAGAGTTCCAGCCGTCCAAACTGCATATGCACAGAGCGCGTCAGCGATGACACGTCAGGTTTTAAAGAGTTAACCACATAAAGTCTGACATTTCTTTTCCAAGAGGTCAGCAGCACATACTATAATGAAAAACAGGTTAAAAGATCCGAAATAACAATAAATAAAAAACAGCATTTTTTTTACAGTGCAAGATTTAGTCAAATTCAATTTAAAAACACAGGCACTGTTTAAAGGTGTTTTTTTTTTTTTTTTTTTAATAAAAGGTAAAATAAGATGTGTGCGTTCATGTAAAATGTGATTAATTTATAAATCATAATGTCTCAAATACATTATTTTTTTTGTTCCATACCACGTCACTGAGGCCTTTCAAATTAATATCATAGATCCTCTAAAAAAATTAAATATGCATTAAATTCACAGGACTTAATATCTCAAAGCTCGTCTCAAAAATACTTTTTTAATGGTGACTTTTCTATGTTTCCTCTTCTTTGTCATTCTGTGTGTGAAGACTGACCAATTACTTATTCTTCCCTGAAATGAACTTATTCTGATTATCTAAGAGGCACTTACACAATGACTGCGCAGCACACAATCATCAGTTTTTACTTTTTTTTTTTTTTTTTCTTAAATGTCCTTGATGAATAATAACACTTTGTCATTAAGAAAGTTTCAAGTGCATTCATATAATCTTTCTTGGGAAAATATACAGCTACAATATCAGTGCTGCAGCTTTATTCAGTAGTAACTGTGGTAGTCGGTTTTTATGCAAAAACGTATATATTTTATATAATTGTGCTGAATTTTCTTTTGACATTTCAGGTTGTTCATATTTGTTCAGGTTATTCACATTTTATTGGTACAGGATAGTTTGTAAATGGAAATATTTTCATAATTTAATGTTATTTTTTGGACTAAAACAAAGAAAAAAAATTAAGTCATTAATTCTAGATTTATTTTTTTTTTTGCTTAATTCAAGATTTTTTTTTACTTAATTGAATTTTTTTTTTTGCTTAATTCAAGATTTTTTTTTGCTAAATTTGACTTTTTTTTTTGGCTTAATTGAAGATTTTTTTTTTACTTAATTGAAGATTTTTTTTTGGCTTAATTCAAGATTTTTTTGGCTTAATTCAATATATATTTTTTTTTACTTAATTTATTTATTTATTTATTTATTTTGCTTAATTCAAGATTTTTTTTTTTTGCTAAATTTGAGATTTTTTTTGGCTTAATTGAAGATTTTTTTTTAACTTACTTGAAGATTTTTAAATGTGTATATATATATATATATATATATATATATATATATATATATATATATATATATATATATATTTGTTTATTTTAATTTATTCTTTTTTTTTTGGGAAGAAATCATGTAGTGTCAATCACTTGATCACTGTGAACATTTACCTCCTAACACCCAGCAATGCATTTTTGTATTCTGTAGGTTTTTACTTTAAAAAAAAAAAAAAAAGAAAGAAAAAAGGCTGTTCACTTCAATGGACTTTCCATTAAAAAAATTTTAAAAATTATGTTTCAAATCCATTTATTTTATAGGCAGGCTCCGTCTCTGTCTGTATTTAAATCACATCTAAAAATGCACTTTTTCTCATTGGCTTTTAATCAATGAGTGACATGTTTTGGATTTTTTTGGTTTATTTTATTTTATTTTATTTTATTTATATATTTCTTATGCTGTTTTTATCAGATTTTAATTAGTCTTTGTTTTTATGATAGGTGTATTTTATTATTCTTAGCCCGCTTTGCACCCTGTGTTATCACTGTTTTTATTTTTCTATTTATTTCCTTGCTTTGTGATTTGTGTACGGCACTGTGGCCAGCTGTACAGTTCTGAAAGTGCTTTATAAATAAAGTTGGTACGGTACAGTACGGTACGGTATGGTATGATAATCAAGATAATTAATTAATGGAAAGCAATAAACAAAAAAGGTAGTTAAGTAGTAACTATTTCAAAGAATTCATGTACATTTAGTTCTCATAATGGGTTTTATAACCAAAAAATTACAATATCAGTCATTAAGAATTCATACCTTTACTATTCTGTTTGATTCATGTGGGGGGCGCTAGCATAAGGTATTACCGTTATACTAAAAAAAACATAATAATAATAATAATAATAATAATAATAATAATAATAATAATAATAATAATAATAATAATAATAATAATAATAATAATAAATAAATAAATACATAAATAAATACATAAATTTCAGATTGTCTGTGTTGGGGTTATGGATTTTTTTTAAATTTATTTATTTTTTTAATATTGACTTTCTTTATTGGAAGCAATTTTACAGGCAGTATCATGACAGAGAGGACTTCCATTCATTTTTTTTTTTTTTTTCTTCTTTTTTTTTTTCTTTTTACCACCCCACAATCCCACAATCCCATCCGAAAGACAACAATTGTTACTGTAAATCCAATACTGACATGTGAACAGTACAGAATACATATGGAAATAAATAAGTAAATAAAATAAAAATGGTAAAAAAAAAAAAAAAAAAAAAAAAATTACAATGAGAGAGTTGTTTTTTTTTTTTTTTTTTTTTTCAGTAATTATTTCATTTTCCCTCTGATTGGAAGTCTGGATGCCGAACTGTAACAACCTTATCAGTACAGTTCAGGACGGAATCGACTGGTGCACAGTTTATCTAGAAAGTCATCAGATCAACATGGCTTACAGAAGACTGGCAGACAGTCAAGATTAAGTTCACACAGCTTTCGTTTTTTTTTTTTTTTTTTTTTTAAAGAGAGAGAGAGAGAAAAGGGAGTGTACATTAACCCCTCCGAATGTCACTAAAAATATATGCACAAACGGGACGAGAAAATAGAAAGAAAACATCACGATATACAGTAAGACAGTCGGTTTATTTTTTAATCACAGTCATTTTGATTCAGATCCTTAAAAAACCACAACATCCATATGATTTTTTTTCTGTCCCAAGTACTTTTCCTCACTATTTATCTTAATCTTACTCATTACATTTTGCATTTTTCACTATAAATCATGCATTTTCCTATATTTAATTCACTAATCATGTGGATGTTCATTAACCCTGTGAAGCCTGAACCATTAAATCATTAACAGAAAGTTCCACTTCTTTGAAACTAGAACCTTTATTGGTCCTTCTGAACACCCCCCCAATTTTTTTTTTTTTTTTTTTTTTTTTTCAAATATCAATTTCCATGCATGACTTTCAGTTTTGTATCATATTTGATACACTGGGTCACAATGCTCAAATATTATTATTTTTGAACAAACAAAAACATAACACATAAACATATCTAACAAATTGGTAATTCCTTTTCAAAATTGTCAAAGTTCGTGTTGAGCCGCATTATGTCATAAATTCCCATTACGTAATAAAAGTTCCAAATGTAATAAGAATGTCACGTCATCTTGTAATAAAACCGCATTATGTAATAAACTGACGCATTTTGTAATAAACTACCTCAATGCATTATGTAGTACATTTTTTCGCATTATGTAGTAAGTTATTACAATTGGTGAAATTTATTACAAAATGCATTTTGACACATTTTTATTTTTATCTTTAACCCTTTCATGCATGAATTATGAGAACCTTAATAAAGATTTTTTTTTTTTCCTGAGTGTTTTTATTCCTCTTTAGGCATGAAAAAAACAGTGCGATTTCATTTTTTTATGAATCTATTTTTCATGGAGTTACAAAAATGTCCACTCAGCTGGACGGCATGTGTTAAATTTTTGAAGCAAAGAAACATATATTTAAAACCCATCATCATAAAGTGATTTACTGTGTGAAAACTATGAAATAAAAACATTTTTAACTCTTTCAGTGCCATGGGCCGATTAAATCGGCTTTACGAATACAACCTTTAAAGTGCCACGGGCCGATCAGATCGGCTTTGGAGAACACACCACATTTGTGTACAAACAAACCATCCACCCCCATTTCTTTCTCACATTTCGATGACGTTCTTTCAAATCTTCTTGCAAATTACGATCAATAATGAATCGGCTGCGTCCGGTGCGTTTTGAATCTAAGTAGCAATCGGTCGGATGTTACCGAGCGGTTTTGACCAAGGAAGAGCTCGCGTTTCGTTTTCTGCTTGGGAAATTTTATGAATGAATTTATGAATGAAATCATATGCAAATTAGATGGCCATTTTGTAGTAATATCGTGAACACAGCGATCTGTCAAAACAATCCCATCTGCTAGAAAATGAGTTGTGATGACGATTCAGACTTCGATTATAAAAACGACGCGAAATACTGAAAAACGGCCAAATTCTGTGGCACTTTTAAGGCTTATTAGCCCCTTAACTGTCTGGCACCGAAAGAGTTAATGCAGCTAATCTGATGTTTTCTCACGTTTTGTCATATTCTAATACTAGTTATGGAGATAATTCGCAAAAAAAAAAAAAAAAAAAATTTTGTTTGAGGAAAATTAGCAGTTGATTTACATTCAAAAATGTTAGTGCAGATCAGGTTTATCAAGAACAGCAAAGTTACATTAATGGTCTGAATGTCAGTGTAGATGATGCATGAGCGTCCACTGTGTTGATTCATATCCTCTTGAGATCCAGTAAAATGAAAATCTTTAGCTTTTTTTTTTTTTTTTTTTACATTAAACAGTCATCTTAATTGGAAACTGCATAATGCAACATTTTTTCAGATACATTTTTAAAATTATATTCATTTATTTATTTTTTAATGGAATGTCCTAAGCAATGAGCAGCATTTTTTTTTTTTTTAATCATTATTAAAACTGTCAAACTTTAGTCCCCTACAGAGGACAAAAATACATTGCTGGGTCTCAGGAGGATATGGAATTAAAACAACTAAACCCATGAATATACAAGAGAACAGCATCTGTCCACTATAGTGACCACTGTGCATGAAAGGGTTAAAGTTCTGATTCCATTACCTGTAGCTCCTGTGGCTAATTTCTTCTAAATTGCTCTGAAATTATATTAACCCTTTCATGCATGAATTATGAGAACCTTAATCATGATTTCCCCCCGTTTTATTCCTCTTTAGGCATGAAAAAGAAAAAAAAAAAAACAAAAAAAAACAATGTAATCGACAGCTTTTTTTGAACCTATTTTTCATAGAGTTGCAAAAATGTCCACTCAAATGGATACGATGCGTTTAATTTTTGAAGCCAAGAAACATGTATTTACTGACATACTGTGAAAACTATGAAATAAAAACACTTTTAATACAGCTAATCTGATATTTTCTCATATTTAAACACGCTCTAATACTAGTTATTACTCACTTCATGGAGATAATATACAAAAAAAAACCTATTTTGTTAAAGAAAAAATTATAATTACAGTCTAATAACATTTGATTTACTGCAGATCAGGTTTATCCAGAACAGAAAAGTTACATGATGCATAAGCGTCCACTGTGTTGGCTCATATGGAACTAAAACAACAAAACTCATGAATATATAAGAGAACAGCTGTAGAATAACTGTCCACTGTAGTGACCAGTATGCATGAAAGGGTTAATTTGGATTGTTATTACATAATGAACCATATTACTTTTTTTTTTTTTTTTTTTAATAAAAATGTGTCAAGTGCATTTTGTCATAAATTTCTGAAATTGTAATAACTTACTACATAATGTGAAAAAAATTACTATATAATGCGTTGACGTAGTTTATTACAAAATGCGTCAACTTATTACATAATGCGGCTTTATTACAAGATGACGTGACATTCTTATTACATTTTGAACTTTTATTACAAAATGCATCAATTTATTACAGAATGCGGCTCAACAGTTCTGCGTCTTTCTTCATTAATGACAATCTTGTAGTGTCACTGGAAAGGCCTCCGGTGAATGAATTCCTCCCCCTGGTGGATTATCTGTGTACTGTATGTATCTAATTGTATACATCAGGTTTAAAATAAAAAAAAAAAAAAATCACACTGATCATGTCGAGGGCTTCAAAACTCATGTATCAAATAAGATACGTTTGGCGTTATAGAGTTAAAGCTTTGAACAAATTCAAAGTTTATTATATCAACACAGAGAAAACTGAAGAAAAAGAAACGAATGTATAAATAACACTGGTCAACAACAAATTTATTGTTGAAGTTTTTTGAGCTGATTTAGGATAATTTTGGTGTGCTGAATCCAAAAATCACATTAATTTGGCTCAGTCAGGTCAACTTTCTGAACTATGCTACATATTAGCTTTCTAACATTTTTGCTTACATTTATGGGCATTTTCACATCATATGATACAAAATTCTTTCATATTTCTTGCAATAAACGAGTTCTGAAGATTTTACTTTTGCCAATTTATGATTAGTGTTTTTTTTTTTAATATTACAGGTGAATGAAATGGCTTCGACTAGAAGATCTTGCAAAAATAAGCCTGACGTATTCTGCTACATCTGCGGTGAATACACCATTGTACCTAACAGGAATCCTGTTAGAAAATGATTTTTTTTCTCTTAAAATCTATTTTGGGTGAGAACTATATATATATAAAAAAAAATCAACTGATAAAGTCACAAAAATGTAATCAATTTTGTGAGAAGATCAAATTTTTCAAAATCAAATTAGCAAAAAACAACCTGACCTGATTGAAACCAAGCGTTATTAAGCTGGTCTGATGCCACGTCTACACTTTCCCGCTGAGTGTTTTTCAGAGAGATTCAAGACTTGCGAATACTTGGAGTTCCCGCGTTTCTTAAAAAAAACAAAAAAAAAAAAACAATCCAAACCATCTACAGATCTAAAATGTTTAACACCTATCAAAATATATAAATATCACTGGTCAACAACAAATTTATTGTTTCAGTTTTTTGGGCTGATTTAGGATAATTTTGGTGTGCGGAATCCAAAAATCACATTAATTTTGCTCAATCAGGTCAACTTTCTGAACTATGCTACATATTGCATACTTTTTTAACATTTTTGCTTACATTTATGGGCATTTTCACATCATATGATACAAAATTCTTTCATATTTCTTGCAATAAATGAGTTCTGAAGATTTTACTTTTGCTAATTTATGATTAGTGTTTTTTTTTTTAATATTACAGGTGAATGAAATGGCTTCGACTAGAAGATCTTGCAAAAATAAGCCTGACGTATTCTGCTACAGTTTGTAATGCTTAATAAATACATCCTGTTAGAATTTGTTTTTTTGTTTTTTTTTCTCTTAAAACCTATTTTGGGTGAGAACTATATTAAAAAAAATCAACTGATAAAGTCACAAAAATGTAATCAATTTTGTGAGAAGATCAAATTTTTCAAAATCAAATTAGCAAAAAACAACCTGACCTGATTGAAACCAAGCGTTATTAAACTGGTCTGATGCCACGTCTACACTTTCCTGCTGAATGTTTTTCAGAGAGATTCAAGACTTGCGTTGGCGAATACTTGGAGTTCCCGCATTTCTTAAAAAAAAAAAAAAACAACAACAACAATCCAAACGATCTACAGAT